>NC_133373.1:20852081-21071460 GCF_049309525.1 Garra rufa
TGAGGTCTGGCATAGCTAGGCGAAAGTGGGAATTTGTGGACTGCTTATTCTTCAGAGGAAACATCAGGTAAATTAAATACTATGAACATATTACAAGGTGAACGCTATATACTGAAAAAATGCATATCATATATACATTTTTATCTGAACATCTCTCCTTCTTTAAGTCCAATGGACATAATCTTTTGCCTCACTGTTCATTTAATTGTAGGAGCATTGCATTGCACTATTCATTGCATTGTAAAAGAAATAACTAGAAGACTGGAACTCAAAATGTTTTGCAGGATAAGGTTCCTCACACTGACAATTAGGCCATCAGCAAATCTTTTGCAATTCCAGAAATTTCTCTGCGACAAATGAATTATGGAAGAAAATCTTACAGAGGGCACCTGGCTTTACTTCTAAAACAAATCGTAGTCATACATATGGCCAACATATGAGCAGTTCCATAATACAAGACCAATTAAACTCTGCACATACAGATCAATAAAAGCTCAATTTTTAGACAAGAGATATTGATTGATGTTCACACATGTGGGGTTGCACATGTGGTAGTGGTTATACATGTAGGTCAGCGCATGACCCTCAAACACATAATGCCACATCATCATCAATTCATGTGCAAATGTATTTGTGCTTTTGTTGTGAGGAAAAAGAGGAAGTTTGGCATTGTTCCGATAAATTCCTGGAGTTTCCTCAAGTTCTAGTAAGCTAATACACAAGGCCAAGGGCTATAGGTTACACAAACATCTTATAGGTGAAGTGTTTTCATGCTACAGTACAATACTGTATTCTTTTCCAGTTCATTGTGCAGAGACTAGGCATTTGTGATATACCGGTACTGGAAAAATACTAGTATATATTATATTATTTCAAACAGTACAATATCATGATTTTACTTGATATGCTGCTGTTCCGAGGTTCATCACTATGCAGCAGTGTAACCCCAAATGACACAAAACTGGCAAATGTGACCACAGAATAACAAGATGGATCAAACTGATAAAACACACTCTACATGATAATTGTGATGATGATATATAAAATAAGAGAACATCGTAACTATTGATATAATGTTAATGCTAATGATAATGTTGATGTGTTCACACATTTACAAGTCAATGACGCTGATTACATGTTTAGAAACTTGGCCTACCTAATCAAGGTGAAGTAATCAGGAACATGTAGGATAAAGAACTTAAAGGAGAACTCCGGTGTGATTTTGACCTGAAGTGTATTGAAGCATGATACCGAGTGTGAACATACCTTGCATATCTCATCTCGGTTTGTGTCCAGCTGTCCGAAATCTGGGGTCAGTTAGCCGATGCTCACAACAGGTTGTCAGTGAGAGTCAACAGGGCATCGGAATAGCCATGTAAATAAATCACTGTTTTACGCCATTTACGAGGCACAAAGTAGCTCCACACTTCATTGGTAGACTTCCAAGGGCCCTGACATTTAAAACGAGACATTGAGAACTAAGAAAAAGCACCGGTAGTTTATTTACAAGTAGATTTATACAGACATCTTCCACCAGGAACAGACCGGTCGCCGCCATCTTAAATGTAGTCACGATAAGTCGAGTGTCGAGCACGAAGGAAACTACAACCTGATACGTTGATAACCTGATAAATTCCTTGGTGCTCGACACTCGACTTATCGTGACTAAGTTCAGGATGGCGGCGACCGGATTTTCTTTTCCAGGTACTGTCTGTATAAATCTTCTTGTAAATAAATTACCAGTGCTTTTTCTGAGTTCTCAATGTCTCGTTTTAAATGTCAGGGCCCTTGGAAGTCTACCAATGAAGTGTGGAACTACTTTGTGCCTCGTAAATGGCGTAAAACAGTGATTTATTTACATGGCTATTCCGATGCCCTGTTGACTCTCACTGACAACCTGTTGTGAGCATCGGCTAACTGACCCCAGATTTCGGACAGCTGGACACAAACCGAGAGGAGATATGCAAGGTACGTTCACACTCGGTATCATGATTCAATACACTTCAGGTCAAAATCACACCGGAGTTCTCCTTTAAAGTTACTTTCATTGACATTTAACTAACAACAAGATAAAATATGAAAACCACAAAATCAAACTGACCAAATAACAAGGCTAGAAGGTGTTGTGGATCTGTTCTGTGTGGGTGCAGGGTTCAGATCATACAGTTATGTGATAATTTCCTTTTTGGCTTATGACCTTTCAGAAAAGCTACAAAGTGACACTAGTCACATTTGATGAAACCAGCAGTCACTAGGTGTGGTGATCAGCATATTGTGCTGCTGTAACACTCAACGCCGTTGTTTGCAGTGCTGCTATAAATTGTGTGCATACATGGAGTGTTTGTTCGAGAGGATGTGGTTAACCTGAGAATGACAATGACAAAGGAGCATACAACCACACAAACTTTCCATGAGAGGTGTTTCTTCTGTGAGGGCAGCAGGAGCAGCCAAGAACTCTTTAAACAAAATGTCAGCACATTAAAGTCTCAACTGTTAATTAGTCAGAAAGACTAATGAGCATGGCAATAAATAACCAGCAGATAGTTGCTCTGTTTCAAAAGCCTAGTAAGTTGTCTGCATAGGCCAGTGCACTCCTAGGATACATTATTTTGACAAAGGCAGGACTCCATGTACCCTTCACTTATAAGCTAACCCATAAAGCACTGGGATGAGCACAGTAAAAAAAAAAAAATAAATAAAAAAAAAATAATGAGACCAATCAGATGATGACTTCAAAACTCCAATTTTGTGTGCCATATGCATCAGACGTTCAGGCATCGGTCCGTCGTTTTGCTTTATGCAGTGTTTTTGATTATATTTTATTGTAAAAGTTATGTTTCAAATCACTATTAGAGTGATCAGTATTTTGTTCAATTAGGTATCTACTTGGTGCATAGAAGCAACTCTATATAACCTCACCATTTTGCTTAACAAACCTATAAACAAGTTAGAAAACCCAAAAAGTTCTGCATCACTGTTATGTAATAATAATGCTTTAAATAAAATGCAAGCCTATTGAAATTGAAGTCACAATTCAAAAAAAAAATGACTTTGTAGAACGTATTATTGTTTGATGAAACCGTCAAGTTGATATAACAATTTTCCCATTTGGTGAGTATTCTTATTTTGTGTTGTAGGTCAAGTTTAGATTCACAAGAATCACCACAAGGAACTTTATTTTGTCTGATAAGAATAATAAAACCGTACCTTACTGCTAAGGTTCTTAATTATCTGAAATGACAGAATGTGTGTTTGTATGATGGGGGATTTCCAGTCAGAAATGGGCACAGAAGACCCATCAGACAAACCTGCCCAGTTGCTAGGAGACCAGATTCCTCTACACAGCACAATATCGTCAGTGTGAGAGAACAGCCTATACCTCATCAAATGTGTAAGTGTTGGGAACAAATATTCACAATATATTCTGATTGACTTTGTTGGTGGTATAACGTTATTATGCAACATTGTGAAAATCATAGTCGAATCAAGTCTTGCTTATAGTTGACTGATAGTCAAATCGCGTGTTTGTGTGTGTTTATTTTCTTTCACACACTGCACATAGAAACAACATGTGATGCGGAACATACAAATTATGACAATTATAATCATATATGTGCTTTATTAAATGTTAAAAATGTCTAATGTGAGTTTGAATATCATATTGCATGACATTTATAGCCATACTGAAAGCAACAACAGTTTGCACAGCTTTTGTTTGAGTAGATATGTCAACCAAAGGGGGAAAAAAGAATTTATATAAGAAAGCGGTTGAGCAGCCCCACAGGGCATGTGTCCCTCCTTGCCAACGCTTTATCGTTGGTGGGGATGCACACGTTCTGTGTGTGGTCTGCTTGGGAGCGGAGCACGCTCAGTCAGCTCTCGAGGGGGCTGGCTGTCCACAGTGTGAGCGTCTTCCACTGCGGTTCCTTCCTACCAGGAAGAGGTCTCAACGCTTCTCCTATCTTCCTCCGAGGAGGTTGATGTGGAGAGCGTTGACGATGTTGCACAACCGCTCCCCCGGTCCCTACAATATGAGGAGCTTTTGGAAGTGGTGACTCGGGCAGTTGAGAAATTAAATATCAACTGGCCCGCTCAACAACCCTATGAACTGCAGCGAAGCAAACTCGATGAGCGCTTCCTGCGGACAAAGTCACCACTCCAAAGAAGGAGCCTTCCGTTTTTCCCTGACCTCCACACCGAGGTGCCGAAGTCATGGGAAAAACCATTTTCAGCCCGCCTCTTTGTCCCTTCCTCTGACTATTATGAGAATGTCGGGGGGCTAGAGGAAAGTGGCTATAAGATGATGCCACAGGTTGAACAGACGCTCGCGGGCTATCTGTCACCTGGTTTGGCATCATCGCTGAAGGCTCCTTCCTTGCCCACCAAGCCGTTGAGAGTAACATCAGGCTTGCTGGGCAAGGGGTACACGGCAGCAGGTCAGGCCGGTGCATGCTTGCACACAATGTCCATCTTGCAAGCTTACCAGGCCGACCTACTGAAGGAGTTAGACGACGGTCAAGAGGTAAATGTGTCGGAGATGCGCCGCACAGCCGATCTTGCTCTCCGCGCCACCAAGGAGACCGCCCGCGCCGTTGGTGAGCCCCGAGCAGGGTCTGGTTATGGAGCTAGAAGTAAATTCTCTGCTAAGGAAGGAGGCCATCGAGGTGGTCCCTCCTTTACTCAGGGAAGCCGGGTTTTACAGTACTTCATTGTTCCAAAGAAGGATGGAGGGCTGAGGCCCATATTAGATCTCAGACAGTTGAACCGCTCTGTCAAGAAACTGAAGTTCAAGATGTTGACTGTCAGTCAAGTCGTGTCTCAAATCAGGTCCGAGGACTGGTTTGTCACGATAGATCTAAAATACGCTTATTTTCATGTCTCCATCCTTCCTCAACACAGGAAGTTCCTGAGGTTTGCTTTCAGGGGCGAAGCTTACCAATACAGAGTTCTTCCTTTCGGCCTAGCACTCTCACCCCGCACTTTCACGAAGTGTGTGGATGCTGCTCTGGCTCCTTTGCGACTCCAGGGCATCCGCATACTCAACTACATAGACGACTGGCTGATTTTAGCCAGCTCAGAACAATTAGCGGTTCAGCATCGAGATGTTGTTGTAGCTCATATGAAAGAACTGGGGTTGAGGCTCAACGCCGAAAAAAGTGTGCTGTCTCCATTACAGAGAACCACTTATCTAGGTGTCGTATGGGATTCGACCACGATGCAGGCACGTATGTCACCTGCTCGGATCGAGTCGATCCTTACCGCAGCCTCTACGGTCAAGCTAGGCCTGTCACTCACTGTCAAACAGTTCCAAGTACTGTTAGGCCTTATGGCAGCTGCATCCAACGTGATACCCCTTGGACTGCTGTACATGAGGCCGCTACAGTGGTGGCTCAAAACCAAGGGGTTCTCCCCGAGGGGAAACCCATTCCGCAAAATCAAGGTCACGCGGCGATGCCTAAGTGCCTTAGTCATGTGGAAGAAACCTTGGTTTCTGTCTCAGGGCCCGGTGCTGGGAGCTCCTTGTCGCCGCATCACCCTAGCGACAGATGCTTCCCTCACCGGCTGGGGAGCGGTCATGAGTGGCCGCTCGGCCCGTGGTCTGTGGAGCAACCATCATCGATCCTGGCACATAAATTGCCTGGAGATGCTGGCCGTGTTTCAGGCCTTAAAGCACTTTCTCCCAGACCTGAGACACCGTCATGTGCTCGTTCGCACCGACAGCACTGCGGTCGTTTATTACATCAACCACCAGGGGGGACTGCGCTCACGCCCCTTGTACAATCTGGCGTACCAGATCCTCCTGTGGGCACAGGGAAAGCTCCTCTCACTCAGAGCAGTGCACATCCCTGGATGTATGAACGTGGGAGCAGACATCCTGTCGAGGCAGGGGCTGGGAATGGATGCTTCACCCAGATGTAGTGAAGCAGATTTGGAGAGTGTTTGGCCAGGCTTAGGTGGACCTCTTCGCGACTCGAGAGACATCGCAATGTCCCCTCTGGTACTCTCTAGTGCCTCCAGCTCCGCTCGGACTGGACGCCATGGTACAGACGTGGCCGAGGCTTCGTCTGTATGCCTTTCCCCCGATCGCTCTGCTCCCGGGAGTTCTGGAACGTGTACGCCGGTATGGAGTACGGCTGCTACTAGTAGCCCCATACTGGCTGGCCCGAGTATGGTTCTCGGACATAATCGCCCTCCTTTATGGCTCTCCCTGGGAGATTCCCATCAGGAGGGACCTCCTCTCCCAGGCCGGAGGCTCAATCCTTCACCCCCGCCCGGAGATGTGGAGACTATGGGTGTGGCCCTTGAGGGGGCACATCTCATAGAGGCTGGTCTCTCAACTGAGGTTGCTGACACCATCCTTCATTCCAGAGCTCCCTCTACAAGGAAACTCTATGGCCTTAAATGGAAGCTGTTCACTGCATGGTGCAATCAGCACCAATTAGACCCAGTTTACTGCCCGATAGGTACAGTTCTGGAGTTCCTGCAGTCTCGCTTTTCCGCAGGGCTAGCCTACTCCACCCTGAAGGTGTACGTGGCGGCTTTATCGGCCTACCACGCCCCTCTCGGTGGCATGTCAGTGGGTAGAAACCCCTTGGTCATACGATTCCTTCGTGGTGCACTCAGGTTGAGGCCTCGAGTGAGAACAAAGGTCCTCACGTGGGACCTCGCTGTGGTCCTTGAAGCCCTCTGTAGGCCTCCATTTGAACCTATAGAGGAGATTTCTGACCGCCATCTGACCATTAAGACTGCACTGCTGCTCGCACTTACTTCTCTGAGGAGAGTAGGTGACCTTCAGACCCTTTCAGTGGCCCCCTCCTATATTGACTTTGCGCCTGGCATGGCCAAAGCCTTTCTCTACCCTAGAGCTGGGTATGTTCCGAAGGTTCCGACAGCAGTACCGCAGCCGGTCATACTCCAGGCCTTTTACCCTCCTCGATTCGTGGAGTGCGACCATCGGAAGTATAACTGTATGTGTCCTGTGCGAGCACTCAACGCATATGTCCACAGAACTGCCATGTGGCGTAAATCAGAGCAATTGTTGGTTTGTTATGGCCCCCCTAAGAGGGGGTGCCCTGCTTCAAAACCTACTATCAGTAGATGGATCGTAGATGCCATCTCTACTACTTATGAGTCCTCTGGCCTGCCATCACCCTTGGAGGTCAAGGCTCACTCTACCCGAGGCTTGGCTGCCTCTAAAGCTCTGGCAGCAGGTGTCCCTATACAGGACATCTGCAGTGTGGCGGGTTGGTCCTCACCTTTAACATTCATCAGGTTCTATGAGTTAGACCTGAGAGTCACTTCAGGCTCCACTGTCCTTGAGTGACAGATATATTATCCCTCGTGCGCCTGCGGGCCGAGGTATACTGTCTCCCTCTTGTTCTGGCTGAGAGCAGACAGAGGTGTATTACTCTATCCTCGTGCGCCTGAGGGCCGAGGTGTACTTATTCCCTCTTGCTCTGGTGGTGACCAGACAAAGGTATATAACTCTATCCTCTTGTGCCTGAGGGCCAAGGTATATTCATTTCCCTTTTGTCCTGGAGGCTCTCTGGACAATGGTTTCTTATCACTCGCATCCTGGCAGTTTCCCCAGGCGAGATATTCCAGTGTCCTGGCAAGGTCACCAGGCACTACTTGTGTCCCTCTTGTTCTGGGTGTTCCCAGACAAAGGACTACTCTCGTCTCCTCGTGTGTCTGAGGGCCAAGGTTTACTTATTCCCTCTTGCTCTGGTGGTGACCAGACAAAGGTATTTTACTCTATCCTCGTGTGCCTGAGGGCCAAGGTATATTCATTTCCCTTTTGTCCTGGAGGCTCTCTGGACAATGGTTTCTTATCACTCGCATCCTGGCAGTTTCCCCAGGCGAGATATTCCAGTGTCCTGGCAAGGTCACCAGGCACTACTTGTGTCCCTCTTGTTCTGGGTGTTCCCAGACAAAGGACTACTCTCGTCTCCTCGTGTGCTTGAGGGCTGAGGAGTACTTTTCCCTATTGTTCTGGTTGGTGACCAGACAAAGGTATATTACTCTATCCTCGTGCGCCTGAGGGCCGAGGTGGATCATCTCCCTCTTGCTCTGGGGTTCCCCAGGCAGAGGTGTATTACTTTCTCCTCGTGTGCCCGAGGGCCGAGGCAGATTCCTCCCTCTTGTTCGGGCAGTTTCCCCAGACAGAGGTGTAATATCACTCGCGCCCTGGCAATTTCCCCAGGCGGAGATCCTCCAGTGCCCTGGACAGGTAAGTATTCTTAGGCACTACCCTCTTGTTCTGGCGGTTCCCCAGACAGAGGTGTACTACCCCTCACTTCCTGGTATCCCCAGGCGGAAACCTTCGGTATTCTGGCTTGATCCACCAGACTCAACGCTTTCCTTCCCTCCTAGCAACACAGACACTAGGCAGGGATTTGGAATTATGGGGGAGTGGGTATATCATTCCCCATAGCGTTGAATGACGCAGTGCGAGTTCCCGGAAGGGAACGTCTCGGGTTACGTATGTAACCCTGGTTCCCTGAGGGAACGAGACACTGCGTCATGGACCATAATTCCCGCATTCCTGCTGCGCATCGCTTCATTCCTGGAAGCTGACGCCGGTTTGAAACCCACATGCTTTATACTTCCTGGTCGCCTACGTCACCGCCCCAGTGACGTCACTCCCGTCATTTCATTGGTTGCAGACTACGTTCAGAGAGAGGCTTGCCAATGGCGTTCCCCATACGTAACCCGAGACGTTTTCCATTACAAAGGTGGTACCAGTCAGTTTGTAGTTTTAACAATGTTAAAAAGGTTTAATATTATGAATTAGATTATAAACTTGTCCATTTCATTGGGAGTGCAATGCGCTTCTTGCTGTTGAATGACTGTGATATTTAAGTGATTCTCTCGCGTCGTGGTGTCATGTTGCGTTTGGGCCCTCATTTATAATCTGTGCATCACACAGATTTAATATTAGAGTGTGCTTACATAAAAATGAGCGATTAAATCATATTTGTAAAAACTGCCTTTGACGTGGAAAAGTGCTTAGCATCACGTCATGGTCTGAGCAGACGTACACACTTTTTCTTGTCAGGGTACTGCAGGTTTTTGGTAATGTAGGCTGTTCTTGCAGCTCGCTTTTCTAATTTAAAGGATTTAGACAATGACTGGTGATCTTAATGACATTAATTAGGAGTCATTTACAAGGCAGAGAGCTGAAACCATTCAGTTGCACGCAAGTTCAAGGTAATTTGAGATTAATAGATTTCACATTGAGAGAGGCTGTGTGTACGTTCATTCTATGAATCACATTGTAGTGAGTGGGGCGGGGCCTAGAGCTGTGGAAACGGAGCGAGGCCAGTGGAGTTAATGATAATGAGCAACACCTGCGCCACTCACCTGTCTCGAGTCCCACCGAGGAGCTCCGGAAGGATAAAAGGAGGAATGACGACAGTGCAAGACGAGAGAGGACCAGGCCTGGACTTTATTTTGTGTATTGTTTGTGGCAGTCATCTGTGAGAGGCTGCCGCTTTACTTTTGTGTTTGTTAATTTTATTATTAAAGTATTTAAATGTTAGCTGGTTCCCGCCTCCTTCTTCCAGATCTACAATCTGTGTTACACACATGTACACATATTTGAAAGATGATCGTAAGATTAAATTTAGGATGGTTTCAGTGCAAAATTTTATAAATGAGGCCCCCGGTGTGGACAGCTAAATTGCTTGTTGCTGGTATCCTGTTGCGTCGCCTCTGGTTAGTACAAGGTGTTAATGTTGGCCGATAGAAGACGCCAAGATGCTCCTCTGTCTGTCATGGATCATGGAAAATGAAACTTTAATCTGTCATGGGGTGATTAGATTTATTCAAGCACATAAAAAAAATTATTAAAAGCTTATTTCTTTTCACATTTGTATTTACAGCATTATCATAATAAGCTGTAATATTAACTCCCTGGGGTCGACGGTCACGCCGGCGTGACCAGCTTACTTTTTTTTACGATCAGTGCGAAAGACACTAAAAATACTCTGTCGGTTTCAGTCATACAAATTAGAGCTATACATCATTGGAAACTGTTAAGTGTGTACTTTTATTTGTGCACACTCACAAGAGCAACAGAACGTTGTGCTTTTTTTAGAATAAAGAAAACCAACAGGGTGATTTCTCTGTTTTCTCTGTCTCATCGAACTGCTTTTAGAAATAACACTTAAATCATTCAAACTCGGTGAATACTCGGCACACAAACAGAAAAGTGGTATCTACAGAGAGCTTGATATTTATGCTTTTAAACGAAGTAAGTTTTATCGAAAACAAATATTCTGTGATAAAGTAATCCATATGAAACCAAGGAGATGTCTAGTCTATCCAGTTGCAGCTAATTATTTTTAATTTGATCATGCCCACGAGCTATGTTCCTTTGATATTACAATTAGCCATGTGCTACAAGCGCGGCAAGGACCGGAGTATCTGTATGCAAGGAAACTCCCACATCACCGCAAACAAAGCAACACGACTTTTCAAGTTCATCTTGGTTACAGTTCGTTTCTGAAAGAAGACGTGCTGTGAGGAATAAGACTTATATTTACCTCGATCAGAAGAAGGACGCGATGTGACGCAAACCCAGCAGGAGGAGAAATTTACATGAGTAAGTCTTACTTTTATTTGCCTACTAGCTTTCGCTGTTATTTACTGTGACAAAACGTGCACACATTTTACTAATTAGACTTATTCCAAACTATAATTCCTGACTATATCAAATGAAACATTATGAAGTACGTTCGATTGCATTGCACCTCTCACGATGCCAGGATATTTTTAATGTTCTAGAAAATGATGCATTTATGACTGTAAGATGCATTTATGACGATATGTTTATGACTGTAGGATCATATTTATTTATTTATTTATTTTATTGTATAACAGTAGGGTGTAAAAGTAATATGAGTGCTTACACGGAATGTATGTTAACATCACGTTTATTAGTAATACAGTGCTAAACAATAATTATTCATTTCTCAAATATTACATGTCCTTTTTTACATTAGTACAAATGCTAGAGTCTATGACTATATACTCTATCAGCCATTCTCTTTAAAAGGGAAGTGTGTCCAAACCTTTATTTATTATAGATGCTCCTGATATGAAAAGGCTCACAGATGTTTTGTTTTTGTTGCTTTTTAGTGATCTAAAACCTGATCAACAGATGAATCCTGCTGTCTTTCCCTTGAATCTCTTCAAACTGTTTTCCTCTGAGAGCGCTGTACAAACTTCAGATGTTCAGCTAAACTGATGTTCTGGTGTAAAACTAGTTTGTTGACTACAGATAAATTATGCACGCACTTGAATATAAGGTAAGATTTACTTGTTTAATTTGTTGAACAGAATTCAGAAAAAGTTTTCAGAAATGCCACAAAGTCTAAGCATATCTGTGTGGTTAGATCAGGGAGCTCAATAATGTGTCTTTGACCTTCATTATGTATGTTTGATTGTATGATTATACAGTGTTGTAAATAAAATAATCTAAAACTCCATTCTTTGAATCTTCTCACATTGTTTCTTACCTGCTAGTCAAGTCAGTCATTGATGGGGCCATTAGGGAGGGCTCTTTTGTCAATGAGCAGCGGAATGTTTAGAGAGAAAGTGTAATATCAGAAATAATACCAAATCAAGCAAAATATTATTATGTATTAACATTATAAACACTATAAACATAGCTATAAGTTAGTTACCCTGACTCAAAAACGAATCATCTAAATTTAACGGTATTCTGAACAGAACAGGAATGAAACAAAATATATAAAGTTAAGAATCCAAAACAAAGCGAAACTAAAAATAGCGTAAATGGCGTTGGGCTCACATACCTCTGTAATTCGGCACAAATCCAAGTGTTTCCATATTCCCAATGCATTTGAATGATAAACTGTTATTTATAATGTATAGGCTTTGTATTGTACGTTTGTATTTTGATGGGAAAAAAATATATATTCTCTTGTTTTTTGTTCCAAGCTCGGTTCGTTATGATAAAACCATGAAAAAGGCATATTTGGTGTAGTTTATTTAATCTAATTTAATTAAAAAAAAATTGAATTTTTTCTGCTGTTTTTGTATGCCTCATTTATTAATGTAAACGAACTAGTTCATGTAATTCGTTTGGAGTTCACTGTAATTTATATTGTGATCACTAACAACTTCCTTGTTATTATTTCCTCATAATAATAATAATAAAATAAGTAAAGATGCGGAAATTGAAAGCATGCATTTCATCTGGCTATATAGTGTGATTCAGTGTGTGTTTTTCGTGAGCGAGTTGCTGCTGAAGTGGGGGTGGGGCGGGGCGGAGTATCGCGATGCTGGCTCAGCATCGTGATGTCTATCGGCCATCGGCAATGGACGATGGCATCGTCTATCGACCCAACCCTATCAGCAACAATGCATTACTGTTTTCAACAAATGTTTCTTGAGTAACAAATATTAGAATGTTTTCTGAAGGATCATGTGGCACGGTAAATTGGAGACTTTGCCATTACAGAAATAAAATATTGTAAAAAAAAAAAATGTAAATAGAAAATCTTAAATTGTAACAAACTTTCACAATATTACTGCTTTTACTGTATCTTAGTGCAATACAGCCTTGGTGAGCATATTAGACTTCTTTTAAAAGTATTACAAAAATGACCCCAAACTTTTGAGCTGTAACATATGTGACCCTTCACCACAAACACATCTGAGCACTGTTCTGTCACATCAGTCAAAGCAGAAATTCTCAGGAAACAAGACCCTTTGATGTGCAAGTTTATGCACACATGTGGTCGGTGCATCCAAGCTGCATGCTCACAAACCTTGTGGGTTTTGTTTCGATGCCTCTGCAATCGTACTTGCACAAATGTGTATGTATGTAATGGCATCACTGACACATAACAAAACTCAATTACGCTTCTCAAATATGTAAGTGTTAAGAGATTCTGTGATACCATTTTCCCAAATGCACAGATATAATAATAAAAAAATAAAACTAAAAAAAAAATATTATAAAAAAAAATAAAAACTTGTTCAAATATGTGACCTTGGACCACAAAACCAGTCATAAGGTTAAATTTTACAAAACTGAGATGTATACATCATATGAAAGCTCAATAAATAAGCTTTCTATTGATGTATAGTTTGTTAGGATAGGACAATATTTGGCTGAGATACATCTATTTGAAAATCTGGAATATAAAGGTTCAAAAAAATCAAAATACTGAGAAAATCACCTTTAAAGTTGTCCAAATTAAGTTCTTAACAATGCATATTACTAATCAAAAATTACATTTTGATAGGTTTACAGTAGGAAATTTACAAAAAATCTTAATGGAGCATGATCTTTACTTAATTTCCAAATGATTTTTGACATAAAAGAAAAATCAACAATTTTGACCCATACAATGTATTTTTGGCTATTGCTACAAACATACCCCAGCGACTTAAGACTGGTTTTGTGCTCCAGGGTCACATATATGATGTATTATGCATTGCTGCAGTTTATATACATTTTCCCCTCCAGTATGTTAATTTTTTTAGAGATTTCTTTTAAAGATCATTCAGAAAAGTGATAAGTGCTGAAATCTTTGGCTTTTCTACAGCTAACTTGATTCTGCCACTCGATGCCTGTACCTACCCACAATCCTTCATGTCTACCCACATGCCTATAAACTGCTTAACAGGGGCTTAGGTGGTTGATTCACAATTAAGAACAAAAATAGTTACTACTGTAGATTACCCCCACCCACACCTCCGGCCCTAATTTACACCACCAACCAGTGGTCTGAGAAAAGCAGCTTGGAGGTCAAACTAAATTTTGCACAACTGGCGCTGTGGTTAGACACAGTTTTAAAAATGTTTTGATTTGTTTTTAATTTGACTAGTGGTCTCTTTTTGAGTAAAAGGATACATTCAAGCCATGTCAAATTCATTTATGAGAATATGGCCTGGTCATACTTATTACCAAAATGAAAATAAGTGCAAAAAATTATATTTTGCATAAAGACAATTAAGCTTATTTTAGCACAATTGTTTGTACTCTGATTATTTTAATACAATTAAGTATATCACCTAAATCCTTCCAAACTTTCAGAAGCCAAATGTAATGCAATATAAGAGATGAACTAAATGTATTTGTCAAAAACACTGATTTGTAATGATGCAAGTGAAGTCTTTATGATTGAGTCATTGAATTAAACAAGAGATTCATTCAAAAATGCTCATTCATCCAGTAATGAAACAAGAGAAGTTTTGAGTCAGTCATTTTTTTTTATAATTCATTCAAATTAACAATTTTTTTAATTAACATTTTGTCAGAACCTCTAAACCTTTTAGTTTTTTCTTCAGAATAGTGAAGAAAAAAATCAATGGTATTAAAAATGTTCAATTCATAAAATAATCCTGAAAAAAAAAATGTATATAAAAATTTATAAATATTGAGCATATAAGATAATGCAGCCTTGGTGAGCCTTCTTTCAAAAACATTAAATACTGTAAATTCTCAAACATTCCATGTAAACATGTATACAATAAACTTGTATAATTGTACAATTTACAATTACATTTATTACTTTTTTATTCCTCTAAATGCTTCTTTCTCATAACACTGACAAAAATAACTTTTATTTCATAAAGACTGATCTTCAACCCTGCATCATGACATCAAGCTTGCCAGTGAAGGGATTTATGTGTGTGTGTGTGTGTGTGTGTGTGTGTGTCTTTGATTGAGAAACGGAAGGGATGCTCAACTGTGTCCTTAGGTGAACAAGTGTCAATGGCCAGATAAAGGATCTTTGTAAGGCTGCATTCTCTATCTGAGTGAACTCTGTGGTGGTTTGTGAAGACGCTAAAAGGAAACCGAGAAAATTGGCCCTGCATAATGTGTGTCACAGCTCTGACTGGGAACAACAGAACAGGAACAGCTGGGCCTATCCAATCCTCATCTGTCCATTAAAAGGTATTAATGCTGCCCACAGCTGGGCCTATCCAATCCTCATCTGTCCATTAAAAGGTATTAATGCTGCCCCATAAAGCCTCTTTAAAGATGCCACTGCGCAGAACGTGACTGACCGCACTCAATTTAAAGGCTTCAGTCTTAATTATGCAAACACACTACGAAACTGCAGCTCCACTGAGGTTGTGTGGGTTAAAGGAACGTCTGTGCTATTTTGAGGTGAGCACTCATGTAGGGCATGTACGTGGGTATGATGGAAGGTATGAGTTCACAGTATGACTGTTTATTTGGGGTGTTGCATTGCACACATGCTGGTGTCAAACCCACGGCCAGATGAAATGAAAGAAAAATGTTACCCGCTTAATACTTTAGCTAACAGAAAAACAAATATTTTTTGGTTTTGTCTTGTGATATTTGATAATTATATATTCTTTTTACCAAACCGAAATGTTCAATATTAAGTTTTGTTTGTTGTTGTTTTTGTCAGTGTTGGGGGTAACGCATTACAAGTAATTTTAGTTATTTAATCACAATACTTTATGTAATGCATTACATTTTAATTCACAATAAAATATTTAAGTTACTTTTTCAAATAAGTAACACCAGCTACTTTGTTTTTTCATTTGACTAACAGTTCTCCTGTCGCCATGTTGAGAGAAATCCAACGTAAGTGCAGAGGTGTTGTTTACGCTGTGTAAACATGATGTTACTGTAGCTCTTGACTAAAAGTGAACATGCATCTACTCATAAATAAAAATAATGAAATGCAAACTCAGAATATGATGGAAACCTACAAAAAATAAATATGTTGATAATTGAATTTATCTTTTCTTACATTTACATTTCCTTAGCCTGAGGCTTTTTTGTTTCACTTTTGGTGAAAGAAAAATATATAAAAGGGCTTTTACATTTGCCAAAAATATTAAATTTTTTATTATTTATTTTATTATTTATTTAAAAACATACAAGACCAGCCCAGATGAGAAAAAGTACTGCAAAAGTAATGTAATGCTTTATTTATGCAATTAGTTACTTTTGTTTTTAGAGAGCAAATCAATATTGTAATGCATTACTTTTATGTAATTACTTATATTAAGTAACTTTCCCCAACACTGGTTGTTGTTGTTGTTTTGTCATTTGCACAACTTAGACATCACTCACCTTGATGTTTTACTTTAAAACAAGGTTCATCTTAGCCTTTGAATGACAAAATTTCAAATCTACCCACTATGAAAGAACTTTTATTTATTTATTTATTCATTAATTTAATTAAATTTTAAATAAAAGCCAGGATTACGTGATGGTAGTTTTTAGATTACAGGCAAATAAAACCTTAATTTTCATGCTAAAAACAGCAATATTAATATACTGCACTTGAATTTAATAATATTATAAGACCATTTATTTAAACAATGTGAATTTTATATCTACACATTCTATGTTTCTATGAAATAAACAAAAAAAATTACACTAAAAATACTTTTTCATTTTTATTAGTAATAGTTTTAGTTTTCTTATTACATTTTTAGTTTTGATGTTTTAGGGTGCTTTAATTAATGTGAGAATTTGCTTTAGTATAGGTTTTCTTTTTCTTCAGCCACAGACATTGACTGATGTTCCATTTAATTCTGTCTTACATAAAAACTCTATAAATAAATGCATCACAGTTATATAAACTTGCCAAATTATACTGTACAGCGCTTCCTTACACATGATCTAGTTAATGTATTTCTGGAGATTCCAAGACCAAATGTACCTAAATAATTTTGCCACTGAATAAATCATATTAGTGAAATTCCAATTTCCAACCAGAACTGTCCAGCCTTTCCCAAAAACATGAAATTCTAAAGAGTCAAAGGATATACTACTTTATACTACAGGGCCGTTGAATGCTTGAATCTGACTGGCTGACAAACGTTCTAATGTGTGCATTATTTTCAAGGAAACGAACGGCAAACATAGTTCCAGGCAGCACTTGACCGTATTATATGTCTATATTACTTCGCCACACGATTTCAGTTATTTCAAAGGTCCTTACAGCCCAAAACAGCAAAATAACCAAAACCCACAATGACACTGGCCAAATAAATACAGTAAACAACAGGATAAAAATGACAGATTATTTCCATGTTTTTGCCACAATATTACGTTTTATTATGTACGAAAAGCACATACTCTATTTCTCCCACTCTCTCTCCCTTACAGACGCACACACACATACAGTTTGCATACACATTAGCATACGCGCTGAGGAAAAAACAGTGTGGTCTTGAAGAAAATGAACTTAAAGTTTCACTATTAGTAGAGACGATGCTGCCAATCACTTTTGAGAGACACGCAGGCTTGAGAGAGATAATTCACAAGCTTAATCTCTCTCTCCCTCTCTCTTTCTGTCTGTCAAAACTTTACTAGTAAGTGCATTAGTTTGCTATCAACGGCTCAAGTGTTCTTACTAGGTCTAAAATGAAGTTTTGGAATTGGCAAAGAAGGTGTTGGATGAGCTGAAATTAATCCTACTCACAATAGCAGTTTAAGGACAAAAAACGGACGAATGTCTTGAAATATATCATCTGATCAATGCTTTGCGTCATGGCCACATCACCACCTCGGGTGTGCATTATTTTCTAAGAATTTAACGGCCAGTCGTCAGTTATTCCTTACGTATTACAGCCCCTGATTTCAGCAGTAAAATGGGCTGTGAACGTTGGCAACCAATGTTTAGGTCATTTCTGATCCCACTCGACCCTTTTTTTTGCAATATGCAGGTTTATTAGATGTTTGTGCAAAGATTATGCTTAAAATAGAACTCAATTTGCAGTCTGACATATGCACCTCTCCACAAACACAGTGATTTGTGTGTTTTGTTTTGTTACAGTTCCCTTAAAGGTAGGGTTGGGCATCGTTTTGATTTGAACGATTCTGATTCCGATTCCGATTCTTCCTTTCGATTTCGGTTCTTTTCGATTCTCAATTCCGATTCTTTGTGGGCTGGAGTCAAAACATGTCACAGACTCATTAGATTTCACAGAGGATAATTTTATTTTGATTCAATATGAGTTTTAGTTTTAGGAGCTGCAGCCCATGTAGGAGAAAATTAGGAATGCCTCTGCACCAGACCAAAAAACAGATTTATATATGCAGAACTTGCACCCTGGTCTGGACTCTCTGTACATGACGAGACAGTGGACCTGCGCAGCATGTCAAACACGCTACACCCCTTAATTTGTACATCATGCAGGCGTAGGTGTTTCGTCATATTCGTAGTGCATCCTCCCGTGCAAGATATCATTTTGTCACATGTGTTGCACTGTGCCGACCCAGGCTTTTTTAGGGTGTACTCACACTAGGCACGGTTGCCGTGAACCGGGCCCGAGTACAATTGTCCCCCCCCCCTCCCCACTCCCCCACAGCCTATTGTTAAACATGTCTATCGCATTTGTGGCACGAAACTTTTCGCGCAATCGTGCTGCTTGTATGAGGAGGTTTGCAAGGTACCAGCTGAAGTGCAGCAAGAACTTTAAAGCTTTGATTATGGACTATAAAAACGCTGATTACCTCGCAAAAACGCGACATCACGCGTCCTGTTCCGTGCTCCAGCACGGTTAGCGCTCACACTGCATGCTAACCGCGCCCGAGTCCAACTGAACCGTGCTCTCGCCCACCTCTTCCAAGCGGGCCAGGGCCGGCTCGGAGCACTCACACTAGTCAAACAAACCGCGCTTTGGTGGTCAAACGCACTCGGGTACGGTTCAAACTGCCTAGTGTGAGTACATCCTTAGTGTGAAATAAAGCCACACTTTTGAACGCCGCTTACCGTGCTCCATAGCTGCAACTGAACAAGCACACGGCAAGCACTTCCGGAAATACGGTGGCCACAATGGAAACCAAAACTTGCGTGTTTGGAACCGATGATCGGAATCGAAAACAAATTTTATAAACGATTCCAATGGCATCGTTATTTTTTTAACGGTTCCAAAAGGTATCACTCAATGAAGAGGCCTGACTTGGACAATATATAACCTGCCAAAGTACAGCTATTGCATTTACATGGGGGGGACACTTTTGGTCCAAAAGCAGTTGCAACTTTGCCGTATAAATGTGATTAGAGAAAGAATGGGCTCAGTAAATGATTTAAACAAACAAACAGGTATCTTTCTATTGCAATCCTAATCTATTCTTTAGACTTACAAATCAGTCAGTTACAAGTAGGGATGCACCGATCCGTATCGGCCGATCACTTGCGCGTTTTGTCAGTAAAGCCGGTTCTGTAATCAGCGGTAAATGCCATCTGCGTGATTTCACGTTGAGCCGTATATACTACACACAGCCGTTGTTCACTGACGAGCTGCGCACATTCACACTGATAATGAACATTGATTTGCGCAGCTCATCGGTAAACAACGGCTGTGTGTAGTATATACGGCTCAACGTGAAATCACGCACCTGATGGCATTTACCGCTGATTACAGAACCGGCTTTACTGACAAAACGCGCAAGCATTATCGGCCGATTCATATCGGTGCATCCCTAGTTACAAACCAGGTCCTTCAAAAGTTGTAAAAGAATCATTAATATAGCCAGTCAATAAAGGTTTTTATTTCAATGCTTTCTTTTATCTTTTATGGAGAGTTTCATCTTCGCTGACACTTGTAGCACAGAAATTACACTGAACCAGCACAGAACCAGAACTGTTGAATTCCTCAAGGTTTCCATCCGCACATGATGCGGCTTCACCCTTCATCTTGCTCCTGTGTGTAATGCTCATTCAAAGCATCAAAGTGGAACATGCCTATTGGAGCCACAGAGGTCTGGTTTAATGCACATAGAGGTTTCTCATCATCATGCAGTAGGAGTGTCAGGCCTGCTGAGATACTCACTCCATACATCTTTGATGTGCAGTCACCCACTGACACTACCCAGCAGGCCCTGGGCTTAAAACGCTGACCAGTGTGTTTCTCTTCTTAGACAAGAAAAAAGAACCCAGGGAGAGAAAGAGAGGACCTAAGGGGCATAGGACAGTAGTAAGCAGCTCCTCCATTATGCCGTATGGAACCCGCGACTCACCGAAACGTCAAAACTCACACACACACACACACACACACACACACACACACACACACACACACATTCCACAGAGTCTAATCACTTCAGTATGTCTTCGCTAACCCAAATTACCTCGCGAAAACACACTCTCTCAGAGTCAAAAGCAGACACACACTACATTTAAGCACACACCAATTTTCAGCAGTTCATATGACTTCATACACACATTCAAACACACACAGACTCTTGAGTATTATATGTTTTCTTTCCACAGAGAAGACACACCCTACACTGACCTCGATCCAACATTATATCACACACAGTTAGCCAAGCATTCACATAATGTATCTCATAACGTTGTACTTCAGTTACATCTGATCAAATGCACATTAATATTCTTCAGCTTGGGCTAAACACATCATTTTTTGGTTTGGTTGGAAGTTGGAACAGCAGCTACGCTAATTATTTCTCTATTTGTTTCTCTGTCTCTGCCACGGGATTTCCATCCCGTGGTAACTAGGATTTACACAAGATTCAGTCTGGATTCAGAAGAAGAGATATACAACATACAGCACTACATAATTTTCCTACAAGTTTGATTACAGCACATAATCATTGCAATTAGTGTTCATCATCTGTTTGATTACACAGTTACTGATTTTAACATTTATATCATATGTACATCGACTTAACATACAGTATTCACCACTAATAAGCTACTAAATATATTGTAGTAGCCTAAACTTTTGTACAGCTGCTTTGCAACGATTTGTATTGTGAAAAGCGCTATACAAATAAACTTGAATTGAATTGAATTGAACAGTTACTTTGCTATCTCAATGAAGAAATAAAACAGACCTTTACTGACCTAAAACTTTAGTATTTATAATTTTTGCACATTTTCTTTGCAAATTTTGACGGAAATATGTAAAACTCTTTAAATACGGTGAAATGTCAATGGCAGCCAAAGGCATAAACGCTTTAGCCAAAATATTCATTAAATATACACACAAGGAGTAGGGATGTAAAATAAAAAAATATAAACATGTATTTGATAATCGATATGAAGAACTTAACTTTTTAACAAAATAATAATTAATAATTAGGTCATTCTATGGAAATTACACTTTTCTGTTCCTAGCTTTTACAGAAATATTACACTTGAAAAACGCTTTAGGGTTAGGGTTGAGCAATTACACATTCTTGAGCCATCAATGTGGCAATATTTGTTTTTGTAATTAATTATATAGAATTCCAAGCACCACAAAACTGCTCATCCCCACATCCATGTACAGAGGGAAAATGCTTTATTTTGAGGTCAAAATAAAGCATATTTCTACCATTTAAAATACAATAGTGTATTCATAACTATCAAGTATATTATATAAATGGCATTAAAAAAATAAAATGCTGAAAAAATATTATATAATATATAATGAAAATAGTGGGCCCCTGGAGTTGTGTCACTGGAGTTACAGTTTAACAAAAATCTTTTATATTAAAATAAAAAATCACACTGATGACATCACTTGACTTCCTTCCTCCTGTTTTCTGAAGATATATGAAGTAAGGCCTATGATAAGTCCACTGTTCCTTTTAAGTTATCAGAAAAGTTCTCATTTATCTCAGGATTTCATATGAAACTTTTTAGTTGAGGTCAATGGTGTTACCTACTTTATTGTTAGGGAATTTTAAACAACTAGATTACAAATGAATTAAACTACTTAATTTAGTGAGTCTACCATGATTTTTCATGAAAACTGTCACTGGTGTTTTCATTGTTTTTATTGCTGTCATGTGTTACTGTGTTTTGTTCTGTCAAAATAAATGAATACAACATAATCTCCTTATTTTTTGTATTTTCATTATTTTTCTGCAACTCTGCAACTTCTGCAATTGACAACAAAAAAAATCGAGAAATAATATTTCATAAAAACCTTTAATATTGCCTAAGACTAAGATAACAGCAGTGACAAAAAAAAGGGTACATATGGTCTTTAAATAAATGCACATATTGAAAAACAAAAAAATCATTAAACTGTCATTTATGTGTATTCATAAAGTCAAAAGTTAATCTAATAATGTGGTCTGGTTATGGTTAAACGTTTAAATGTTAGAAAAAGAAATACATTTTAAGACATTTTGCCATATCAAAAGTGGACTTTTCTGTAGAATGACCCAATTTATTATATATATATTCAATAACAACAAATAAGTACTATTTATTTTAATATTACTAGCTGCCTAAGATTTAATTACGCAAAAAATTTCATCTTTGATATGGGCTCTCATGAGGTGGCAATTTTGTATGAATCGGTACAATGTGATTCATATGAAAGCATAACATTTTTAGGGAAAAAAAGAAAAAGTACACCCCCTTACCCCACCGCTATAGACATAACCATAAAAGCATGTTGTATATAAAACTAAATATACTTTTTTTTTCTGTGAACACCATTATTTCCTATTGAATGCACAGTGGTTTACTGTTGTTGCATCCGATTCTTTGGAGACCCAAAAGAAAAAGCTGAAAATTTAAATACTGGTAAAATATTTGTCAAATGTTTTAGTGTTCTATTTGTAGTTATAAAAGTTGCATCTTCAAATTCTGCAGAAATCTGCAGTGAGTTCTATTGGTGTAGATTTCATGTAGGCCTGCCTATAGCCCATCATACCTTCCCTGACCACACTACTGATGCAGTGTTTTACACTCACCTGTATTTGAAGCACAGCACGATCCTTATTTCCTCCACATTGCTCTGTGTTGAAAAGAGAATCCTAAGAGAAAGAGACAGAGTAACACAAATAATAAGTATAATGTGATAAAGAGCTTTATAGTCTGTTCTGACCTGGATTATAGACCTTTGTTCAGAATAACTGCCAGAAAATAATAAAAGAAAAATTTCAATCACTCTAGGACAGTTTAATCACAATCAACCTTCCTATATCCCCGCACTCAATAGTATTAGCTTATATTTTTAGGGACAGATTACATCACACATTGATGGTACTCACCCAGGCAGACACCCAGTCTAACACATTGCAAACAAATAAAGCCCTAGTCAACCTTATCCATATCTTCTTTTGAATACTTCTGAACATCTATTGGGCTGCACAATATATATATTTTTTTATTTTGATAATTTCTTCACTTACTTTATATAAAAAATTTAATTGCTGTACACTGAGAAGTCACAGGAGTCATGCATAGTGGACCTTTAATTAAGCTCATTGAATTATTCAAAATGTTATTCTCATATTTCCTCTATAATCCTCCAGTTTCCTCCAAACCCTAAATATACCGTCAGCTTATTCCATCTAAGAACTGCCTATTTTGAGAGAGGTCATATGACATTATGACATTTAGCCTTTTTAATGTGACATTTTGGGGGAGGCTAAATTTGGCCAGACACTGATATCAGACACTGATAGCTTTTCTCATACACTGGATTGATTGATATCAACATTATTTGCCTTATAGTATACATAATGCAGTGCTAATATTGCATGAGAACATCATTTTGTTGAAAAACAAGTATTCTAGTTGTCATCACAGCAATAATACTCCTGGTTACTCCATTGCTTGTTCATCATTTGATGAACTGATGAACAAGCAATGGAGTAACCAGGAGTATTCAGACATGTGGAGTAGTAGAGCTCACACTGAAATTTTACAGAGCCATTTCAGGTGCCGAGTTTACTATGGCAATCCAATAAAAGTATGTCAGATCAAGGCATTCTTAGTGCAATCCCACATTCATCTACAGATTCCACAAACTTATTTTGCCTTTTTTTTACATTGTGTTTGAGATGACACATTAGATGATATACTCCTCCCAAGACTGAAGAGACCTGCAACACTACAGACTAACTCAACATAAAACACACACACACACACACACACACACACACACACACACACGCACGCACGCACGCACGCACGCACACACACACACACACACGTTGGGTTTACATGTTTTATGGGGACATTCCATAGGCATAATGGTTTTTATACTGTACAAACCGTATTTTCTATCGCCCTACACCTAAACCTAGCCATCACAGGAGATTGTGCACACTTTTACTTCCTCAAAAAAACTCATTGTGCATGATTTATAAGCCTGTTTCCTCATGGGGACCTAAGAAATGTCCCCACAAGGTCAAAATTTACTGGTATTACTATCCTTGTGGGGACATTTGGTCCCCACAACGTGATGAATACCAGGCACACACACACACACACACACACACACACACACACACACACACACACACACACACACACACACACACACACACACAAAAGCAAAGCACAGATGACAGAAATAAAACTAACCTCCAAGGAGAGCTATATTTAGGACAAACCCATTTTCTTAATTAGGTTTGAACTATAGGCAAAAAAAAAAAACCTTGGTATTGAACATGATTTAAGAAATTACACAATTTAAAATTAAATAGAGCTTAGTTAAGTTAAAGGGTCATTGTTTGAGAAGTAACTAGTATAGAAAGCAACGTCTGATCTGTAATATAATAATATAATAATATAAAAGGGTTAAAACTACCATAAATAAAGATTTGTTCAATATTCCAATTATGTCATGTCAAATAATAGTGCTTCTATTTAACTGCTATATTTTCTGAAAGTGAAGGATGAACTAAGAACTGAATTCCAACTGAATTCAGATCCAGCAATTACATTAGAACCTGACATCATGTCCCTTGTGTCACATATCACATTCAAAAAAAATTGGTGCACATCATTTTATTCACAAAAAAAGATACCCAAACAACCTAAAGGTTCAGAGATCTTCAGCCAGACAATGTATGCGTAGAGCAGCCAGAGGGAAATCTTTAATTGAGGGTTCTGTTGTATTTTTAGAACAGCTTGGATGTAAACTAGAGGAAGCACTCACTCTGTACAGCTCACAGATTGGAAAACCTTTCATTTTCTGTTACACAAGTTTGTGAGTGTGTGTGTTGGACTGTTACTCTGAACTGAATTCTGTAGTCATTTTAATTCCTTTTTTGAGTTTCTGACTTTTGACTGTGCTCCTAAATGTTTTTCTTTACCAGTTATGGGGGCAAAGTGCTACATTTTCTACTGAAAATCTATCGAATAAAAATACAAATCATTTAACCATTTAAAATTTTGAAGTCACACTGGTACAGTATGTGTCAGGCCATATTCTGGTTATTTACTCTGCATGTTCAGTCTTCCTCGCTCTAGGTCTAGTGAAGTCCCAGTATGCACTACTTTCTTTTTCTATCCTCGATTTGTCCATCTCTATCATCATGTGGGGTTCTCGTGAAGATGCAGTCCTGAGGGTGTTATGCATTCAGCTGGATACTGGCATTCACTCACACACACACACACACACACACACACACACACACACACACACACACACACACACACACACACACACACACACACACACACACACACACACACACAGATGCTTTATATGTCAGAGAGAGGGCAGCTCAGACCATAGGCAACAGTAGAAAAAAAAGCATCGCACATTCAAGTGAATGTTATTTACTCTCTGATAGTGGCATGGCGGGATATTCACTGCTGAAGACACAAAGCTGCACTGTTGCCTGCAAACAACACACACACACACACACACACACACACACACACACACACACACACACACACACACACACACACACACACACACACACACACACACACACACACACACACACACACACACACACACACACACACACACACACACACACGAGTGATTGAAAACACAGCAAGACAATTCACAACATAAATTATGCACAAATGACCTCCAGAGAGCAGAGGCATACAGATGTCTTTTGTTTGTGTCTGTATAATGTAAACACTTGACGTAGCTGAGGTTAACAGGACTAGAGCATATTATTAATCCCAGTAACGCACCAAAATTCTTGGTTGAAATGAAAATGCTCATTTTAAACTGGCCTTTGTTAGGAATACTCAATTCTGTTAGTTAGTGTAGTTACTTTATGCTTGTGCAATGTTGATCAATGTAATACTGACTTAACTTAACTTACTATTTCAAACAGATGCCTTGTTTGCAAACTTGCAAATAGAACTTGAAGGGTTAGTTCACCCATAAATGAAAATACTGTCATTAATTACTCATCCTCATGTTGCTCCAAAGCTGTAAGACCTTCGTTCATCTTTGGAACACAAATCAAGATATTTTTGATGAAATCCGAGAGCTTTCAACAATTTAAATGTGCCATAGAATGTATTTATACAATATTTTAAATTGTTCTCTGATATCTACATAGAAGGTATATGGCATAGGAACGGGCAAACAATTTCCAGAAACGGTTTTACAGGTCCATTTACAACCCTAGGATTTGTCCCTAGAATGAAATGCTCTGTTATTGCCTTATTTGGAAGCTTCATGAATATTAATGAGCTCTGCTCTGATTGGCTGTTTCACAGAGCTGCTCATCTCTATAGCTGGCACATTGATAAAAATATATATTTAATTAGGAGCTCTAGCCGCTTTTAATATGTGGTTTGTTGAATCTGCCGTTTTGAATTGCCGACATTTTAGTCTCATTACTGTGATCGCATGTGCTCTATGTAAAGTTATAACGCAGAGGGAGTGCTTACTTACCACACAAGTTCAGCTGCTTGTCAGTGATACTCGGGATCTGTAAATCATTCGCCATCATCAGCGCAGTTATTTCTCCATCATTCACCATCATCAGCGCAGTCGTCTCTTTGTTTATGTGGTAAGTGAAATCTTTTGTACTGCAATGAAACAGGCAAGCGCTAGCATTAAGCTAACCGTGTCCCTTCAGTGGCTTGCCTTGTTTTACTGATGTGCTGACGTTACCGATGATTGGGCGATGCAAATGTTGGGGGCGTAACTATTAACGATCCCGGGACTATTGCGTAACAGTTGGTGTTATGTTGGAATTGACCTATTTTTCAGTGGTCTTTTGCAAACTAGATTTATATAAGGAGGAGGAAACGATGGTGTTTGAGACTCATGGTATGTCATGTCCATGTACTGAACTGTTATTATTTAACTATGCCAAGGTAAACACAGTTTTCCATTCTATGGCACCTTTAACAATTCTTCTCCCCTGAGTTGCTGACGCATTTGTGTTTTCCTCTGCCTGTAAACAAGGTGCAGTACATGTGTCATGGTATTCTCGATAATGGCGGAAGAAAGTAACTTGTTATTCTCATAGCTTCATAAAATTAGGGTTTAAACAGTGATGTCACATTGACAGTTTTGTTCTTGGTACCTTTCTGGGCCTTGAATGTGGCGCTTGCTGTCAATGGAGGGTCATCAAAAATATCTTAATTGTGTTCAGAAAATGAATGAATGGATAACAGATGAGTAATTAATAACAGAATTTTCATTTTTGGGTGAACCATTGAAGGACCTCCCAAACCAATTTTTATGTAAACATATTAAATGTGATGTTGGGTTAGGCAATGCCTATATAATGCAGACATGTGTATGTGTGCAGTCTATTTTAGAATGGGAAATTATCTTTATTAACCAGCCAGCCTTATTAATTACTATGCGAGTTAACAAACCAGCACCAACTAGAAAGTGAAAATACTCATGTCTGAAACACGCTCTGTCTGCAAAAAACCTGATAGAATCTCCCAGCCTGACAAGTGCCCAAAACCCTTCAAAAACAAAGAAGAACAACGTGACCACCAGTGGACAAACAATTTAGAGGGACCGCAACCTCAAACTAGTTTAGCATGTTTTCTGTATTTATACATCTATTTGTTTGTGCACTCTGTAAGGTAAGGAAGAACATTTCTGCCACTAAATAAAAAGTTTTCAAATTATTTGTGATTGAAGAAGCTCCAGTGGTGGACAGTGATCGGAACCAAACCTTCAGATAATACAGAGATCATATCTGCTTCTCTGAAAGCTATCGAAACCACACGTGAAAACCCGGAACATGCTAGACACATACATGCAGCCGCAAGACACATATGTGCAGCTCCCTCGCACTGCATGACAGACAACTAGACGTCCAGTGTGGTTCTGTTCACACAGCAGGGCTTTGCCTGGGCTTCTGTCAGAAGCTATAGCTTACATGAATAAAAAAAACATAATAATTTATATATACTGAATTGATGTATTCATTAATGTGTAATATGTATATTTTTTAAACAAATTGTGGGCTCTAAAAGATTCTTTCTGGAAAAAAAAATGCAGTGATTGATATATAGTTTATTTATAGTTATTTTCAAAACTTCAATGAACAATCATTATAAAATAACAATTATTGTTTATTTAATTCTAACAAATACGTTTTTGTTAAAAACTAACCAATATTTTTCTTATAATTTCTGAACAGGAAAGACTTGGTGTTGTTTCCAAGCAAAGGGAAATATATCGATATTGGCCAAAATTAGTTTAAAAATATTGCCATATTGGCAAAAGTCCAATAATCATGCATCCCTAGTAGCAATTCCTTAATGCACAAACCTTTACATGAATCTTCTGTTTCAGATTCATACACATTATTATTATTTATTGTTGAGTCTTAATTATTTAAATGTTTTCTGTTCTCATTTCAGATATGTATGTATGCATGCATGCATGCATGTATGTATGTACCAAGAGCTCCTTAAAAACCACAACAAATTCCTTGTGTGCTTGTGCACACATAAAGCTAAAAATGTATGGGTGTAAGTTTGGTTATAAAAAATTGTTGTCATTTCCCTAAATAACTCAATTAAATGTATTCCTTTTTATTTTCACAGTTAAAACAGTTTAAAAGCACTAAGAGTTCCAATAGTTTATTGTACCTAGTTATGGTACAAACGCTAGTAACGAGAACTGTGAAACTGTACTGCCACTGCTGCCAATTACAGATATTATGGTATCACAACACCACCAGCTCTAACACTATTAAAATCTGTTGCAAACCGCTGCATAGAGGGGTGCTCATACTGACAGCGATGAAGCCATTTGTGTGAACACACTTTAGGATGCTTCTCAGCTTTCCACTATGTCTATGGTTATACTAAAGTTCAGCTGTGCGTAACTACTTAAGTTACCACTGACCGATTACTGCCGAACAATTAATACCATTAGTTTAAAGTGTTAATCCACATGTATTCAATTAATGCCTAATACTTAGCAAATGTTTTGTATCCAAACACAAACAAGCAGCAGTTTAGATGAAGAGCGTGTTTGATAAGAGACAGAACGTGGCTGTGTTTGTGTGATTCAGCTTTGGCCCTGGGGACTGTGAGGAAGCAAACTGTTCCAGCTAATTGAATTCCTTTAAAAAGTCTGCTTCCCAGACAGCAATCACCATCAGCCACACACACACACACACACACACACACACACACACACACACACACACACACACACACACACACACACACACACACACACACACACACACACACAGTCTCTCTTATAATGACACACCATATCACTAAAGACAGAGTGGCAAAACCATCTCCATTTTAATATTTTGAATTTAGGAGGCTAAGCCTCCCACCAAGACATGTGATATATATTTCGCCCCCAGACCATCTAATTTGATCCAGACACAAGGAACACCCTAAACTGCCAACACATTTAGCCATCAATTGTGTGGATGCGTGTAACTAAACCGTGCAGCATAGAAAGGACACAGCTGATCTGATTTTTAAAATTAGTTTTTCAAAAAACAAAAACCCAAACATTACATCCCCTAAACCTTAAAGGAGTAGTTCACTTTCAGAACAAAAATTTACAGATAATGTACTCACCCCCTTGTCATCCAAGATGTTCATGTCTTTCTTTCTTCAGTCGTAAAGAAATTATGTTTTTTGAGGAAAACATTTCAGGATTTCTCTCCATATAATGGACTTCTATGGTGCCCCCGAGTTTTAACTTCCAAAATGCAGTTTAAATGCAGCTTCAAAGGGCTCTAAACCATCCCAGCCGAGGAAGAAGGGTCTTATCTAGCAAAACAATCGGTTATTTTCTAAAAACACTGACAATTTCTATACTTTTTAATCTCTACTAAGAGTACACACAGAGCTAGACAAGATGAGTATTTGAGGTTAAAAATTATATAAATAAATTTTTATTATTATTATTATTATTATTATTATTATTATTTTTAGAAAATAACCAATAGTTTTGCTAGATAAGACCCTTCTTTCCTCGGCTGTGATCATTTAGAGCCATTTGAAGCTGCATTTTAAAGTTCAAACTTGGGGGTAGCAGAAGTCCATTATATGGAGAAAAAACCTGAAATGTTTTCCTCAAAAAACATAATTTCCTTACGACTGAAGAAAGAAAGACATGAACATCTTGGATGACAAGGGGGTGAGTACATTATCTGTAAATTTTTGTTCTGAAAGTGAACTACTCCTTTAACTAGTTATTTTAAACTTTAATTCTGAGCCAATTAAAAAAAGTCAAACTCATACTCATTAAAGGCAACAGCTTTGGTTGTCACAGTAGTTATTAAGTAAACATAAACTAATTAAATTCCTAAATTAAAGAATGCCATTTAAATTATTGTTCTCTTTTTTTCATATTGTTTGATTAATACTAAAACCACAACAGACATAAGCAGATCTGTTTGGCTGCATGTATACCGCAAGGCAGATCAAATCTAACACAAATTCTTTTTTCCAATTTGTTTACTTTGAGGACAAACTCACTGCATGTTTACATAAATAACATCTTGACCGAGAAGTTTATTTAATCATTTAATCAATTATTTGAGTCAGCCAAAGGAACCATTTTAAAACCAATACTTATGACATCTCTAGTAATAACATTTAGGTCCTTACGGTTATAATGTTATCCTCAATATTCATTCTGTACATCAACATGCAATACTGAGGTAGACTGGTGTAAATTTCACAAGAAATTTCCCAGAACAGGAACATACGCATTTAGCTGAATTGTATTTTTACACAGAGCTTCTAAACTTTTTTCTTGAAAGGATGTCATGAATTATTACACAACTTGTTAGCAGGAACACTATGACATTAAGGCCCAAAATACACACTACACAGTTTGTAGACAAACTTAAAGTGAATTAAACATTCATGTTTATAGCAAACATCCTGAAAAACAACATCTGAGTGCAAAAACATGTTTAATTTGGTCAGTGGGACAGCATGCTTAATCTGCCCTGGCCAAGTGTTTCACATCTGCATTTCAATACTTGTGTAGAATACGTTTCTGGCCTAAGGCTACAAAACAGCCAATTGTTGAGTCTCTCTATGTATTGGCTGATGTTCTCTCTCAAAGAACAGGCATAGGCTCCCTACGCAAGGGCAGAGCAGTGCACTGTGGGCCGTGGTGATATGCAATGACCTCAGCAGAGGCTGGGGGTGGGGCAGCTGAGATGAAAAAAAAAAAAGAGCCTGACCCACTCTAGACTTTCCACTGGTCAACCACAGGCACAGAAAGAACAGCTGGATCAGAAGATAAACACCTAAAAGATCCACTTTATCCTAAAACAAAAAGTACCAACATTTTATTTTACTATCTTGGAATTTTACATTCTCAGAAGGGTATGTGAAAAGAATAAATCCAATCAAATCCTGGTAAATAAAGTTTTATTTAAAAGTTTTTATTTTTTATTTTTATTGACTATCAACCCAAATTTCAGTCTCCTCCTTACATACACACTATCAGTAATTAAACTATTACTGTAGTGCTTTATATCTGTTTTCCTTAGGAAGCCTGACAGTATTGATGCTATGAAGACATGAATACAGAGATATTACAAAGTATTACCTATTTGTAAAGACATGAGGGTGAATAAAGACAGAATTTGCTTTAACCACAGTTTAACGGTTTTACTGTTTTCAGGTCTGTTGCTAGACTCTCCCCTTATGCAGACTTGGTAAAGATGAAGTGGACAATATTTTGATGTTAAAATACCTTCTTCTATCATAACATAATATTTAAGGACAACTAAAATAAGCCATTTGTAGGATATTTCCCATGGAAAGTGGAAACTGCAAAATTGGCTCAACCAATAGAATGAATTCAGGACAAATTTGTTTGTCTGCCCAGTAAAGGACAGGTGAAGTCATTAATTTGGCTATTCAGGGGTGTGTCTTCCAAAAGCATGATCAGCCAGCTATGACTGCAATTGCCATCATTACCAACACAGTTCAAAGATACTTTGTTTCCCAAAATCATACTTCTAATGAACATTTGTGAACGCCACAGCAAAATTGTGTGGTTAGAACTACAGCTCTCCACCTGTGGTTAGAACCAGTTTCAGTTTCTTGTTTGTATAATATAAATAGATCATGCTCTTCAGCAAAATAAGTAAGCTAACATTCATACAAATTAATTACTTTAAGTTTAAGATAATGAAATTGGAATTTGTGAGGAGTGCATCTAGATCGTTAAACCAACATGATTCCAACAACAGAACGAAATGATGCATTATACTTTGGTAGTTAATTAATGAGTGAGTTACTATGTTGTACAAAAAAGTGGGCATACATTCACTACCTTAATTTTTTCTGGCAGATATAAATAAAGCATGTTTTGTTGTTCTACTATATGTCTCCACAGCCAACACACACAGACTACTGCCTTTGTTCTGCTCTGTTCCACAACATGTGACATTTTACCTGCAGTATTATGATAAAGCCCCTGACATTTACCTTATGGAATAGACTCTAGAACATGTCTGGATTGCAGGCGGGGCAGTTAAGGCGACGTCTGATGGCATAAGCACGTCTCTATGAGATGAGCCCCATAATTCTGCTCTCAGAACAAATCTGACAGAGGGTGAGCAAAACAGGATGACATGATACTATCTAGAAATAAATGAGAAATTTTCACCTCAGCAAAACCTCCAGCTAAAAGGTGCATCCCAGTCCAAACAGCAAGTGGAATAAATTCCCAGAATGTTCCGAACGCTCATCTGTGTTTCCACGGTTACCTTTCCAGGGTTCTGCAGACTGATGTTATGACCAGCTGCTTCATTCAGCTGCTTCCTTTTTGGACACTAACTATGTGATGCAAATTATGAATATGACTTCATGAATATGACTTCTTCACACGATTTCAACAAGTAAACCTTGAGAAGCATTGGGTTAATTGATTAACACCAGGAAAAAAAGTGAAATATTTTAAAATAATTAGGTTAAAAAAAAACTGAAATATATGAGATGCAAACCACTTTGATGGTTAAGGAGAATGTGACTGAATTTCCTGGAAGTGGTTTTGTGCAGTGTTTCCACCAGCATATACCAATGCAATGTTTCTGATAATAAAATGTAACATATACATTCTCAAGCAAATCATAATGACATGAACAAAATGGTGCCCAAGTGTTTCCAAACTACCAATAATAGGACCTGAACTGATGCGTAGCAATGAACTGTGTGTTGGAATATGTGTTGTAAAACAATATAATTGAAGTGGCAAATGATTAATCATGAATGACTGTCCTTTATTTAGTTTTTACTTACTGATGACTCCAGAAACTTGCTGTTGTTAAATCCAGAAATGCTGCGATTGAATCACTGTAAAAGGAGTTGAACTCAAGAACCAGATAAATTAGACTCATGGTTCATGTCTTTTGTGAACCAATTCCCTGAAATGACCTAACTCAAAAAAAATGATTTGTTCACAAACTCTACTTTTCTCATGATTGTTATGGATGAGAAAATGAAAGGCAGAGTGGATCTTTTTTTTATCAATAACAATTTTTGGTCTTTTCAAACAAATCTATCATATGTCTTGGTACGGCTTGGAATATAGTGCATGGGTCATATAGCTCCTTTTTATGGTGTTATTGTGTCTTTGAGAGTTTAAGAGTTTTAGTCCCCATTAATTTGCATTCATAACATAATGGAAAACACTGGCCATTCATGCAGCGTGTTTCCATGCTTGCTGTTTGTGACAGTGGGACCCTACACAGGACAAGCCGTTTGGAAAATGAATGCAAGAATGGTGACGGAAACAATCTCTTTTCTATTTACAGATACTGATTTACAGCCTAAGGGGGCAAGGTGAATGGCAGAGAAAAGAGTGTGCCATTTCTTTTTTGAAAGAACTATACCTTTTTTACTTACAAACTTCTTTTTAAAGGAAAAAGAGAAGGAGAGAAAGTCAGAGAAGACAGTATGTGTGTGATTTCCACCAACCCCCAAAAGAGATGCCACACATCCCACTAAGCCTACTTAATTTTTCCAGATGGAACAGTTAGTGTGTATGATATGTAGGAGGGTTATTGTGTGTTGCTGTGCAAAGGTTCATGAGTGCATCTGATTATGATGGAAAAGAATGAATCGTACAAAGCAAGAATCAAGACTACGCATTGCCTGGCAAACACATAGAAGGGCTTCTTACCGAGACAGCATTTTTGGGGATCATGGACCACAAAAATGCTGCCTAGGTAGGCAGCTCATTATTTTTTGTGAAAAATCCATTGAACATTTAAACAGATTCAATTTATTGTCGCTTTACTGTAAAAGAATTATCACCCAAAACCTTAATTTCTGCCATTTCACACATATTTTCACTTTTTTTAAAGTGGAACACAAAAGAAGACATTTTGCAGACACTACATTTGCAAATGAGATTTGAGAACTGATGAATGCTTTGACTCATACACAAGTAGTAGTAAGTAAATTAGTATGTGTGAGTAAATTAAAATTACTTTAGAATGTTGTCATTTAGCTTACTTTGAGTGATAGCTATTGCTCTTCCAAGGTTACATTAAAAAAGCCAATGCTTCTGTACTTCAAGTATAAAACAATTAAAGGCAAGATGAGTCAGTCACAGTTAGAAGAAAATGACTTATGTTCAAAAACTGGGTCGGTGCATTTAACCAACACGAACCAGAACATGGTCTTGAACCCTAATCAGTTAACTATCTAGATAGCGTTTTGGGCAGAGAACACATTCAAAGTCAGATGAGCACATGATGCTCAAAACTGCTGTCTAGAAAGGCAACTCAGGTTTCAAGACACTAGCCACTCTTGAGCCTTAGTTTCACAGCTGAACAATCTGTATGTTGTTCAGAGTAGAACACTGCTTTCAACACCCCACGAAATAGCACTGACATATTTGCTAGGGAAACTAGAAATAATTCTGTGGTTCCAGAGTAATTAGTCAAATGACATTTACAGCTCAGGTGATTAGTTTAAAAATATGTATCCAGAGTGCCCATGAGCACAGACAGCAGAATTGAAACCATGTATTGTATTTCCAAGGGATCATGCACCAAAATAAACAACTGTAATAGAGATGAATGAAATTTGGAGCAAGAGATGCTAGGGAGGAACAATCAACAGAGAATTTAACTGGGCAAAAAATTTAAATACACCCATGTGTGCAAAATGTGTTGTTTTCAGCATTTCAGACAGGCTGAAAGAGGTGGGAATTTTTCAGTGACTCTTTTTGGAGGTTATGCCATAGGTGCGTCTTTTAAAGTCTTTAATGTATAATAAGTCAAAGAACCATTTAATCAACAAATTAGTTCAAATTAGTTCATTCAGGAGTGAAAGTCGACCAATAGCACTGCTTGAAAACATGCAACATCTAATTCTTTTCTGGCTTTCGTTGGGAACTATTTCTTTTTAGACAAAGAATAGACAAATAGACAAAGTAACTGTCAATATTGTCTAAACTGTAAGTTACTCAGTAAGAACTTATTATTTGTACTGTATAAATCAGTGTCGCGCTCACAACTGTGTTGCTCCTAATACTCATACAACTGTCACTAATATTCAGTACAATCAACTCTTGCTCATATGACATTGCTTTATATATATATATATATATATATATATATATATATATAACACACACACACACACATTCACTACACACACACACACACACACACACACACACACACACACACACATTATACATTACATTTTATAAACATATACACACACACACAAAACGTTTAAATTACTATGTAACGATGACCTAGTTGACGCAGTTTAAACAACAACAACCCAGCAGGCGTTAAAAAACAAATTTTGAGTTGCAAGAGAGGGTTTGGGCTGAAGTGAAGGATGCGGGCTGCAGGTTTATGCCGACACAGCAGAATAACTGAGGTCAGGAGCGTGAGCAAACTATATCGACTGCATCTAAAAATATCAGTAAGAGTAAAGTCAACATTATGTCTGCAGTGTTACAATCACTGCATGCAACAAAAATCACAGCTGCAGCATCCCTAGGACAAATCATTTAGACTTATTATTACTATAGGTATGTTCATATGTGAAGAACGAGGGCATGTATGGAAATGCAAAGGATGGTGAGCACGCTTCCATTTATATTAAACTACAATAAACAACAGAAATAATGCTCTTACCCATATAACAGCCTAAAGTCCTGTCCTGATGTTTTCCATGGTACACAGACCTATCACATAGATATCCGTAATGGTGTAAAGAATAACAGGCGATCAGAGAACGGCGAGTAAATAGCGTTTTCTGCAGGATATTATTCACTGCTCCGTGCGGCTAGCTGATGATGGCGCAGCGGCAGCATAATGAAACTCAATGGCGCTGCATTTTGACTGACATCTCCTTCAGCCAAAAGAATGCTCTGGATCGCGTTCAACACGAGCTCGAGCATTTCATTGGCTGAGACGGTTGTCAATCAGCCCCCACCGGGGGTTTGTAAACAGGGTAGGCGAAAGACTGAACACGCCGGGACGAATGGCACATGTGTCGGTTTAATGACTTCTTATTGAGGTTAAGTGTTAAAATGAAGCGTTAAAAGAAGTCACAGGGAATGGCGCTTCGACAGCGCTCCGTCGAAATTCCATTAAATGAGGGTACCGCCTCTGTGATTCAAATACACAGATATCTGTGATTAATGACTAAACTTACTTAAATCTTGCTTTAAAAGTGCAGCCACGCTTATAATAAATAAAATGCTGTCGTTGGTGTGGACACCATCATCATGCAGATAGTTATCAATAAAACTATCTGCAGTATCCATAGAGGCCAAGTTTACAAGGCAGAGACTTTTGGAACAGCTACAGCGTTTTTTAAACGATAATAATTGTACTTAAAATAGCTGTTGTGTGCTGTAGATAAGATGCTGTGTAAAAATAAGTTAAGTAGATGTGTTGAATGGATGTTGTACACACAGTCTGTCATTGTAGGGTGATAGAAACAGTGATGTTTGGCTCAATGCTTCCATCTGTCGACCAGTTATCATTTTACTCACAAAGGTTTTCCTATAAGGCCATCTTGTGGTCACAGTGTTCACTTCAACCGTCACAGTACATTTATAGATCAATTTACCCTTCAAGAAAAATTCAAACTTCACGGATTTTGTTCAGTGTTCAAAAATATAATAGATGAATGCAATCATGAAAGAAATGACAGGAAGAGGTATCTGTCATGGTGGTACTATACTGAGGCTAAGGTTAGGGTTTAGGTTAGGCTGATGATAAACAGTACAACTTTTTGGAGATGGTCTTCACTTCTCACTGCAGAACACAAGCTTCAGAGGGTGAGGTTGGATCCAGACCCAACTCCTCACACATATCCCTTAACCTACCTGTCTCCACCCTGCTGAAAAAACAGCATATGCTGGTTAGGTATGTTTTGGTGCTGGGATGCTGGTTTTAGCTGGTCCTTTGCTGGTTTATGCTGGTCCTTAGCTGGTTCATGCTGGTCCTTTGCTGGTCTATGCTGGTCAAGGACCAGCATAAACCAGCAAAGGACTAGCATTAACCAGCAAAAGACCAGCATAAACCAGCAAAAACCAGCAAAGGACTAGCATAAACCAGTATCCCAGCACCAAAACATACCTAACCAGCATATGCTGTTTTTTTCAGCAGGGCACCCTCTGATTTCTAAACCTACCCATCTCCATCCCCTCGATGTGGATGTAATCTCGCCCCCTAGATCTTGTGTACTGCAGTGAGGGGCTTCTGACTTTTAGAGCAATGTTGACGAGTGATGTTGCTGCATGCTTGTTTATTATTCCTGAATAATTTTCACCCCAGGCTGAACTCCAAAGTTGGCAGCCCTGTTTAAAGTAAGTTGAAGTTTTAGGTTTCCTGAACAACATTTACAAAATTTTATTTAGCCTACAAGTTAATGTTAGATTTTTTGCTCCAACGAGTGGTTAATGAAATGATAAATAAGAGAAATAAGTTCTAATAGACTAACATTTGAAGTTACGGTATGTTTAACTAATGTGGGGTAATGTGAAGTAATCAGCAATTGTGGGATTTATTCATGCTTTTTTTTATGGGAGGTTGGAGTTATACACTGATTTTCTGTCATGGTCTATGGACCCCCTGAATTAGCCTTGGCCACCCCAATGTATAAAAATGTAGCTCTGCCATTGTTCTTAAGAGGTTAGTGTTTTGTTTTAGCATTATGTAGGCAATCAACACTTTAATTCATAGGACCAATTAAATATTTAGAATCGACTGTGGGGTGTGATTTGCCACACACACACACACACACACACACACACACACACACACACACACACACATACACACACACACACACACACACACACACACACACGATTCTTGAGAAGTGGGACAAAACAGGGTGAAATATTTAAAAAAAAACAGTGGAGACAAGGAAGGCCTCCCAGGCGGATCAGGGAGTTCGGGGGGGCCATGGCTGAGCGGACAGTTTGGGAAGCCATGGCGGATCAGGGAGTTTGGGGGGCCATGGCGGAGCGGACAGTTCAGGAGGTCATGGCAGATCAGGGAGCCATGGCTGGACAGCCTCTGGGCAAAATTTTCTTGGGGGAATTTAGGGGTTTAGAAGGGCACTCTGGAAGTGCTGGCTCTGGAGGCAGCTCTGGAGAAGCGGGCTCTGGAGGGCGCTCTGGAGGACTGGATGGAACCAGCGGAGACTCAGGAGGGCTGGACGGGACCAGCGGAGACGAAGGAGACTCAGGTGAGCTGGACAGAACCAGCGGAGACATGTCCATTATCATATGTCCATAAACTCAAACTTGGCCGACAACTCAGGCAAGGCGGCCATCTTGGCTGGGGACTCAGAGGCCGGCTGCCGTGATGTCAGAGAGGCCGGCTGACGTGACGGGCTTGAGCGATGAGTGGCTGGTGGGATGCAGGGGTGTTTTTTTTTTGTGGCTAGGCAGGTGGCGCGACACGGTGTGCTCCAGAGGGGGCTGGATGACAAGACTTTCAACCTTCATTTATTTCTTCAACCTTGAAATTAGAGCCGTTTGAATAAAGGATGAGACTGATAAGCTCGATCAAGGAGAAATTGTATACAGGAAGATCGCAGCATATAGTCTCATCATCCAGGCCCATTCGAAAGCACGCACCTAGAGCAGCATCATGCCAGCTCAGCTGGTTAGCGAGTTCAAGAAAATCCACCACATACCACGCCAACCTCCGACCGCCCTGCCGCAGACCCCACAGCTTGTCCTCAGCCGTCATTTTGCAGTCCTGTCTTCTGTCACGGGTTTGTGGGAGGTGAGGAGCATGAGGGAGAATACCAAGGAGCCAGTAAAAACAAACAGAATTTTTTTTTTAATAAATCAAAACAGGAACCCAGGAAAACACAACCACTTGAAACAATGTTTGAGACAAGACAAAGAAAAAGAGGAAAGGCAGGGCTATAAATACTCAAATGAGGAACTAATGAGGAGAACAAACAAAAACCAGGTGCAAGGATTAATCAATTAACTTAACAAGGAAAGGAAACAGACCATATAAGGAAACAGGAACTAAGGTAGGGGGGGAAACACGTAACATGTACTAAACTACTGACTTTTAACATTTTAAAACATTCTCATGTAAGCAGACAGATTACATTTTCACGTGTGACAGAATATGAAATATCATCATAAAATATTATCAGAATATTCATCTGACGGAGGTGACATGGACCTGACAATGTTGATAGCCTACATCTGACATTGGTGACGAAAACCTAAATTTGTAGTCATTTTAACTATCAAATACACTATTTTATATTTAATGTAATTAAAAATGACTTGAAAACCACAAAAATATGACTTCATATTAAATGTCAACTACGTCTTTGGCCCATCACCACTATCAGACAGAAAATCTTATGGTAGTGACATCTGATGCTGTTGACAAATTTGTTATTTCTTTCACAAAGCAAATGGAGTTCATGTAGTAGCCATTTTAGGGTATATGTTGATTGTCACCTGACCAAACTCTGAAAACAGGTCTCATTGCTTCCGCTTGTCGGAGAACGTGCTAATAGCCGTATTAAATAATGGCGATATTGATGGACTTTTAAGGTAATCAGTTAAACTAGCTAGCTGTTTTTATTGTTGACATCATCCAATTTTAATAAACAAATGTTAGTGAAAAGAATAAAAATAAAAAAACTTTTATATATATCAATTCATATGTGATGATCATTGGTTATTAATATCTTTAGTGTCTACTTTGAAAGCATCTTGAGTAAAAGAGCTTCACATTTAACGAGGCATATTAGGGATACACCGAAATGAAAATTCTTGGCCGAAAACCGAAAAACCGAAAGAATTATGGCAATTATTAGTACCATTGAATTTATGGCTATGACCATGTACTAATCTTACTAAAATCAAGGCATTGCAATTGCATAAGTTATTATTAAAGTTTCAAAGAATAAATCAATTATATTAATTTAAACAATTATTATCAATCAAATGTTATATTACTTAAATAACATTTACATATATTTTACAGCCTTTGTTTAAATTGTTTAAATTTTTATAACATATTATCTTGTGGATCCATCAGTTCACATTTACAACTCATGTGTTTCTCTTCCAGCAGGAGGCACTATCAGAATGGTACACAAAGCAGCGCAGCAAATGACTTTGAAACGTGCAGCGCTCATATTTATCAATGAATATCCTTTTGAAGTTTCATCGCAATTCTTGTCTTTCAGTCCCCACATTTAAGACCACCTGAAATCATAATTAAGACTTTCTTAACCCCTAATAACACTGCAGTCATCAATGAAAATTAAGAGCTTTATTTAAGTCTTTCAAAAACAACCCTTACACAAAATACGTTTCATTTAATTTTTTTCCCACCATGTTCAGGGCACAAAAAAAATATTAGGGGACTAAATTAATATCAGTATATAAAGTATAATCGCCTTATTGTCTCTGAGAGAATGCACGTCAGATGCTGAAAGCACTGTCAGTTTTTACTTTCGCTTTAACATATTGCGCAGTTTTCACGTTGCTTGTGTGATATCCATTGGCTCACCTCCATGGTTTAAAACATAAATATTTATAAAAATACAGTATATAGAAAAGACATATCTTTAAAATATTGTGACGTAACATCAACGTAAATGTGTCGTTCGCGAACGAGCCGGCTCTAAGAGCCAATTCTTTGTCGCGAACGAGAAGAGCCGACTCCCGTTGGGGAAAGCCGAATCTTCTGCCGTAAGTAGGGGCGGGGCTTCATTTGGGAACACCATGCGGCTAACCACATGGGAGGACCCACTAGGATCGTACCATTATGTGAAAGAAGTGATAGCGAGTGTAGTGGTTGGGGAGAGTGGGGACAGTTGCAACACTTTTTGCATTTCCTTTAGTTTCTCAGAGACTGTTTGCATTAGAAAGCCGAAATTTTAATACAATAAAGCCACATCTGTCAGCTACTCACCCATATTGCTGCAACATAAGTACATATGATAATATACGTACAATTTACACTTAAATAGACAAAGTGAAATGTTGCAACTGTCCCCACAATAAAAAACCAAAGAATAGTAAATGAAAAACATTCTTGAGTAACAAGTAATTTTTTTACCTATTCACTTTAAAAAGGAGAGATAACTAACTATTAAAGGGGTTAATTTCTATTATCATTATAAAATAACTGTAATGTTATGGCAAGCTTTTAAATCAATTTTTTGGTAAAGGGACAGCATGTTGGGATGGTTGCAACAGTGTGTTGCAACTGTCCCTACAGTGATAGCCATGATAAAAATTGTTATATTAGCTTGAGACAATATCATTGACACATTAAATGCGAGTCCATTGGGAGAAAGTGAAAAAAATGAGTGAAAAACGAAAAAGCAGCAGCATCTGGCTGCATTTCAGTGATGTTGATTGAAATTCAAATTCAAATTCAATTCAAATTCAAATTCAATTCAATTCAATTCAATGATTTTTAATGAAAATAAGGAATTAAAAAGTTGCTTACCAATACACAAAACATTCACAACTGAAAAATTGGGCTAAAATAGAAGGGAGAGTGATACTAGATAAAGAGCCATTTGGGAGCCGTAAGAGCCGGCTCTTTTAAGGGAGCCGAGCCAAAAGAGCCGAATCTTTTGAAAAGAGCCGAACTTCCCATCACTACGGTGCATCCCTAAGGCATATGCAAAATGCATGAACCAGAAGAATACAGAATACAGAAGTCTGTTACATATAACCCATAGAACCTGCTTCAGGAGAATAAAATGATCCAGACATCTCAATTAATTTCCTCAGAGATTGGAATATGGTGTTGACATATCATGGTTATGACACAGGAAATATTAACATTAGGATTTTAAATATTCTAAAACTATAAAACTTACCAGAGCCATGTCTGACATTGATGTACTCTGCAGAGGTGAAATGTGGCAAGGGAGTCTATTAGAGTGACAGATGCCTGATATACCCTGATTTTTTTTTACATTTTAATGAATGTCTGATGGTGTTGACAAAAAGTGAAGACACAACTTTGAAACCTTATGAAACACACATGTGTCCTTGAAAAACAACGTGCTGCTTTTGATAAAACAAACTCTTTTTCATCATTAAAAAACACACATTTTTTTCTATTATATTGCTTATGAACGATTGAACCCTTCTCTGTGGACACACTGTTTTTGATGTAGTGAGAAGACAATAAGTGTCATAGATCTGATATAATAATGATACAATTAAATTGAAGGAGATAATTGTGTTAAATACATTCTATTATTATTCCATTATAAAACATATACAATTGAAAATATTTTCATTTTTAAACCTAATAGCAGTTACAATTGCTAGACATGTTTTGTCCCATTTTATTTTCAAAAAACGTCATTCTGTATGATTTATAAGCTTGTTTCCTCAGAACGATCTAAAATTGTCCCCACAATTGGTCCAGATTTACTGGTATTTCTAATCTTGTGGGGACATTTGACCCCCATAATGTAGGGAATTCCAGTACACACACACACTCACAGAAAGAGAGAGAGAGAGAGACTTTGACACACTTTATTAAAACATCTAAAACCAAACACTACAAAGCACCCCGTAAGAAACACATCACAATGTGTTCAGGAGGCATATGTATACAAAAAAATAAATAAAATAAAATAAAAATAAAATAATAATAATATAGGTAAACAATAATAAACAGCAACGTACATCACCAGTTGAACATTACTTCCCCATCCTCACAAAGTGACAATAAGGCTCCATTTGCACCCCATTTGAGCTCCTACTCAATCAAATTGTTTGTCAATTGAAAGAATCTATGCTCCACTCTTATTCTGGATTCAACCAAAGCAGTAAAAAGTTGAAGAACATTTATATTTCGCCCTTCAGCGGCCAGTCTACAAGACTTCCAGATGGCTAATTTGGCTTGTCCAATTATGAAATTTGCAACAGTGCACTGCTGTCTGTACACTCTTGAATACTTACAACCATAAATGAACAGTGTCTTGTTAAAAACAAAGCCCAAGTTTCCAAGTAAGCCTTCCATCAATGTGAATAACGGGACCAACCTAAAGCACTCAGTGAACACATGAAAAACAGATTCTGGTAAAGAACAGAAGATACAAGATGGCAAAACATTTGAATTGAATTTAGAAATGTGAGAATTGGTGGGCAATGCACAATGCAATAACCTCCACTGCAAATCTCCAGATCGTTTGGGTAGGGGGCCCTTATAGAAGAGCCTCCAAGAAGGAGAAAGACCAGCCGGAACCGTTAAAAAACTTCTCCATTTAGTATCACCTCTGTCTTTAATACGCTCAAAATGATCCATTTTGACACATATCTGGTAGAGGTCTCTTTTTCTGGCAGCCTGAAAATCAAGCTCTTGCAACCTATCAAGTGTCAACAGTTTTTCTTCCCAGCCACCCTCAACACAAACCTTGGGAAACAAAAATAACTTAGGAAAAAACACTTTAGAGGGGCCTCCAGACAGAAAACAATTAACAAACAAGAGGAGTGTGGAAGGAAGAGCTGCTTTCAACCCACCTATGAGATGCTCTACCATCCTAACTGATCTGAAACCAGCCTGACTGCAAATATCCTCAGCAGACCTCCATGTTTTAGACGTGGTGTTAACCAAGTTTAAAACTTTGGTCAATCCTTTTCTTATAAAGGTTTTAATGATTGTACTGGATGCACAAATATTATCACCTAGAAGAGGGTTATAAAACAGTGGTTCTTCAAGACCAAAATGATTGTTTTCGCGTCTAATTAATTTAAACCCTTTCCAAACTTCTAGCACGGAACCATAAAATTTTATATCAGTTAAACACACACCAACATAAGAAGAGATCAAAAACAGTTGCCTATCAAGACCGAACCCACCAAAAGTTCTGAGCAAAGCCAAACCAAATGACACCCAAGGCTTAAAGTCCACAGGATAGAGTAGGTTTTGGACCGCCTTTAACCTCATAGCTTTGACTTTAGCTGTCAAATCAATCAACCCTTGACCCCCTTCATTCACTGGCAAATAAAGGACTGCAGGGGGGAGCCAATGGTAACCATCCCAGAAAAAATCAACAAAAACCTTTTGCAAACGTTGCAACAAATCTTTTGGTGGGTCAAGCACATTTAAGCGATGCCACATCATGGAAGCTACTAAGTTGTTAATGATGAGCACTCTTCCCCTATATGACAACTGAGACAAAATCCATTTCCATCTTTGTAAACGTCCAGAAACTTTTTCGAGAATACCATCCCAGTTCTTCTGAATAAATTGATCAGTCCCAAGAAAGACTCCAAGGACTTTGAAACCTTCCAGACTCCAAGAGCAGTTCTGAGGAAGTATGGGAGGGCCTCCATTCTCCCATTCGCCCATTAAAAAGGATGCACATTTTTGCCAGTTGATTCGAGAGGAGGAGGCTTTCTGATAAACCTCCAAAGATGCATTCAAATCCAAAACATCCTGAGTAGATTTAATAAAAACGGTGACATCATCAGCATAGGCACTAAGTCTAACAGTATTCAAATCTGTGGAAGATGGACACATTGTTGATATGCCACCCAACTTGTTTCTTAGTGCGACCAATAAAGGTTCAATAGCAATGGCATATAGAATTCCTGAAAGACCACACCCCTGCCTTATACCTCTGCTTATTCTGAATGGTCTAGTAAGGGTTCCATTAATTTTGAGCATGCTGTATGTGTCAGTATACAAGAGTCTTATATAGGCAATAATAGACGGGCCGGAACCAAAAGCCTCAAGGCACTTAAACAGGAAACCATGATCTACCCGATCAAAGGCTTTCTCTTGGTCCAAAGAGACAAAACCAATATTAAGGTTGTATACTTTAGCAAAAGAAATCAAGTCCCGAATCAAAAAGATATTATCAAAAATAGTCCTTCCTGGAATGCAGTATGACTGATCTGCATGAATCACTGAGGAAATGTAGAGTTTAATCCTGTTTGTCAAAGACTTTGAGAGTATCTTATAGTCAACACCGAGTAAAGAGACTGGACGCCAACATCTGATATCTTCGAGATCACCCTTTTTAGGCAAAAGGGTTACCACAGCTCTGCGTAAACTCATTGGAAGTTTACCCGTTTTAAAACTTTCCATAAAAACAGAAAACAAATCCCTTCCAATTACAGGCCAAAAATGTCTATAAAATTCGACATTAAGACCATCCAATCCAGGAGCTTTGCCAGAAGACATCTCTTGAACAGCTGCAGATAGTTCATCAAAAGTCAATAGTTTTTCAAGCATAGATTTCTCCCCTTCTGAGAATGTAGGTAAATCCTGAAGGAGAGAGTCAGCCATCTCCTCATTGCAGGGTTCAGCCCTGTAAAGACCTTCATAAAAGGACAGTGCATATGAGATAATCCCGTGAGCATCAGTGATCCTCCTCCCCTCTGGAAGCTTCAAGCAACCTAAAATCTTCTTCTCCACAGGCTTTTTCTCCATGTTAAAGAAAAAGGATGTAGGAGCATCCATACTGTTAAAAGTTAAAAATCTTGCACGAACAAGCATCTCTTGGGCTCTTTCCTCCAATAGATTCCGCAAAAGAAATTTGTTGCGCTTCAAAGATTCAGCAGTATCAACGATGTCCCCTTCAAGTTTAAGATGAAGTATTTCTTGTTCAAGCTGTGCCATCTTATTGTCCAAAGAATGCTTACTATGTGCAGAATAGCTCTGGCAAAACAATTGGATTTGAATTTTGCCAATGTCCCACCACTGGCTCAGGGACTTGTACTGTGTTTTTCTCACTCTCCAGGTTTCCCAGAAATAAGTGAAAGAGTGCACAAAGTTGTGATCTAATAATAATCTGCTATTAAATTTCCAATAAGAATACTTGAAAGTGCTGCTTTCTCTGGTGCTCGCGTTCTTGATGTCTCTTCACAGATACCTGCCATCCTGAAGGACGATGTGAGCGTCGGCGCGATCGTCCTGCACGCAGGGGTGAACGACGTCAGGCTGCGGCAGACGGAGGTCCTGAAGAGGGATTTCAGGAGCCTGATCGAGACGGTTCGCAGCACAGCGCCAGCGACGAGAATCATCGTGTCAGGACCGCTTCCCACGTATCGACGTGGACACGAAAGGTTCAGTAGACTTTTTGCTCTAAATGAATGGTTGTTGTCATGGTGTAAAGAACAGAAACTGCTCTTTGTCAATAATTGGAATCTTTTCTGGGAGCGCCCTAGGCTTTACCGCGCTGATGGCCTGCACCCCAGCAGAGTCGGAGCAGAACTCCTGTCGGACAACATCTCCAGGACGCTGCGCTCCATTTGACTAGTAAGCAATTCTTCAAATAGTTGCGTTGATGGCTTTTGTTATGCACATTTAAACGATAGTATTGGTGTTGTCCAACCTATAAAGACTGTGTCTGTTCCTCGAATAGTGAGGTCAAAACAAAAATTTAATGCAGGATCTATAACAAATCTAATCGTGATTAGACCAAAAAAATGCACAATAAATGAACAAAATCAATTTTTAAAGCTTGGGCTCCTAAACATTAGATCACTCGCACCCAAAGCACTTATTGTAAATGAAATAATCACAGACAACAGTTTTGATGTACTCTGCTTGACTGAAACTTGGCTAAAACCAAACGATTATATTGGTCTTAATGAGTCTACTCCACCAAACTACTGTTATAAGCATGAACCCCGTCAGATTGGTCGTGGCGGTGGTGTTGCAACAATTTATAGTGATATTTTCAATGTTACCCAGAAAACAGGGTACAGGTTTAATTCATTTGAAGTACTCCTACTCAATGTTACTCTGTCAGATATGCAAAATAAATCTCTCCTATCTCTTGCTCTGGCTACTGTGTATAGACCTCCAGGGCCGTATACAGAATTCCTAAAAGAATTTGCAGATTTCCTTTCTGACCTATTGGTTAATTTTGATAAAGCATTAATTGCTGGGGATTTTAACATTCATGTTGATAATACAAATGATGCGTTAGGACTTGCATTTAATGACCTGTTAAACTCTTTTGGAGTCAAACAAAACACCACTGGGCCCACTCATCGTTTTAATCATACACTAGATCTAATTATATCGCACGGACTTGATCTTACTGATATAGATATCGTACCTCAAAGCGATGATGTTACCGATCATTTCCTCGTATCGTGCATGCTGCGTATCACTGATGTTAACTATATAGCTCCGCGCTATCGTCTGGGCAGAACTATTGTTCCTGCTACCAAAGATAGATTCGCAAATAACCTGCCTGATTTATCTCAACTGCTCTGTGCACCCATAAATAAACATGAACTAGACAAAATGACTAGTAACATAGGCACTATCTTCTCTAATACATTAGAAGCTGTTGCCCCAATCTATGGAATAAAATCACTGTCAAAAATAATCGTACGTAATTCAAAGCATTTGTGTGTAATTTTAATTTACTCGTGCGCAATTTAAAACTATTGTATGCAATTATGTTTTTTGTCAGAACTGGATTCCAAAATCTACGGCCACGACAGTTTACACATACGAAATTTTCTGTGTTTGTTAGAATACAACTCCAAAATTTACGACTATGACAGTTCACAGACACAACACTTGTTTTCACAACACCTGTGTTACAAGCACGACATGCGAATTACGACCACGAAGTACGGTGTGCGAAATGACTGTCAAAAATACGTCATCACGTTCCCAGGCATTACTATCCGAATGAAGATTAATCGATTCCCCGAGCCGCGCATGCGCCCCATCACCGTTTTAAACCAGTGGCGCAAAAATGGCGGACCAGCAACCTGGTGCGCACTTATCGTCTCAGGTAAGTTGTTTTTTTCTTCCAAATTCGGACATGTTTAAGTGTTAGTTATCACTAATAATAGTGAGGCGATATATTACAGAGACAGGTTAAATATAGTAAGTAAGATTAGCTCACAGAGTAACGTTATAGGTGCTTCAGGGCTCGCAAAATCGCTAGCCCGACGTCCCGGGGTTATTGTGTTTTCCAGTCGGGCTACCGAAATGTTTGACCGGACTGCCCGACGGGCTATCTTAAAGTAGAGGGCTCCTGCAGGTCCTTAAAAACTCCTCAATTTAGTTGTATCAATTTTAAGGCCATTAAAAGTTTTAAATATGTTAAATAGTAAAATAAAAATCTTAATTATAATATTAAGGGTTCTTACAGTTGATGACAGAAAGACGAGAATCGCGATAGGGCTGGATAAAACTTCAAAAGGCAATGATATCATTCAATAAAAAACATACGTACTGCACGTTTCAAAGTCAAATCGCCACACGGATTTGTCGTTATATCAATGTATCTGAAGGGAACCGACTGTCCTCAGAAACTTGTTGGCATTTTCATTTCATGCTTGATGAAACAGCGTTAAAGGGATAGTTCGCCCATTTAAGACATGAAGTTGTATGCAATCCTTACCAGCACTATAGTGTATACACACTGACCCACTCCGTTGTCACCTCCCTGGTCAGAGTTCTGGCCGCTGGAAGTTTTTCAAAAAAGTAGTAACGGTTAGTTTCCGGGGCCACAAAACTGTGCGTTTTTACGTGAAAAAATTATATGCGTTTCAAAGCTTGCTTAATTTACATCACAAAAAACACTCCGGGCAAAAATCATACCTTAGTTTTAATCGGCACTATTTTCTTTCCATTTCCATCAATCCGCGCTGCTGTCAATGTCAACAGTGCGCACGTTCGGATCAGCTGTTGATAGCGCGACTCGCTGACAACATGTCTGACTACGAAACTTCTGATGATGAAACCAATTTTAGCACAATGTCAGACGAAACAGATGATGATGAAAGTAATTTTAGCACATCGCCAAAGGGATATCTTTATGAACCGGAGTATACCAATGCCGAACTTCAGCAGATGGAGATAGAACGGGAAGAGAGAGAGCGAGAGGACAGAGATGAAGTTGTCCAAGTTGATGCTGGGCCCACAGCTGTAGCAAGAGCCAGGATGAACGACAAATGGTGGTGCACTTGTTCAAATTGTCAAGTTATGCCAACCGAGGTTGAAAGCTATTGCTGCCACGAATGGGAACTCATCATGCCACAGATGCAAAACCTATCGATTGACGAAGAGGCTAGCGCGTCTGTCTGCATTACATCCAATGACGTTTTCCCTGCAATGCTAAATGCTGGTGTCCTGGAGACGTTCTTCTACGTACCTAAAATCAATTGGAAAAAGCGACCCAAACCAGCTGGACTTGACGGTCAGATGTCTGCAGAGTAAGTGTGATCTCTCATGTTGTTTTGTAGTTTTTTATTTCATAATTCGACAACTTCACATTGTCTTGACCAGTTGGCTATAGAACAGCCTATCTGACTGCATTATTATTTTACAGAGTGGACAGTTATAAAATTAATAAATTATTAATAATTTTATTACTGAGTTGACACCAAATGTAACTAACCTACATCAACCATTGAAATACTGTCTTTATAACCAAATGTATCTGCCAATTCATTTCACAATTGATGCTCAGGGTTTGATGGATACTAGAGTTATTGCATAGCCTATAGACAATTGCATTTCATTCATCCCTCCAGTGTTTCTCCAGACAAATCTTTAGCAGTCATTTTGTTGATTCTGTATAAAGCTCTCCATGCTGTCAATTTGAAAAATAACTACAAAGACAAGTACTGTTTGCTAGTTTTCATAAAATATGTACCATCTTGTGTTGTTTGTTTGCTCTTCCAGACAGTACAGGCTTGTTGCCTATCGCATGGTGACAGAATGGGCACTAAAAGGAGAGAAGCTCGGCAAAGGCAACAGACGTGTTCTTCCCTCATGTGTGGTGGACCTCATAAGAACAAAATATCCATCACCAAATGGACAATATCAAGGGTTCAAAGAGTCAGAGGAAGCAGAGCTTTTGTTTTAGATGTGTCAAAGATAAATGTTTTATTGAACAGTGTAATATTTAAATAATACATTTTCACATATGTACATGTTGTATGAAAACAGAAATAAACCCTGTAAATGTTTAATTCCTGTCATCCCTGTTGATTATGTTATTTTCGGAAGCGGGATGCATGTTGTGCCACCAAGTTATCTTTGTTTGGCTTTGGAGTGGGTGCAATGTTGGCCGGCAGGTTGATTGGAGGATGTATCTGGAACGCCTTGTCTCCTAGTGTGACATTTTTGTCAAGCCGCCGTGAAATTACCTGCTGCACCAAGTCTTTCCGGAAGTCTTGTTTTGTTGGCTCATACAGTTTCCTTGCAACCCACTGATTGGATTGCCTTGAATGGAAGACATTGTATTTATCTTTTCCTGTAAATTAGAAGAAATGGATCACTAAAACAGTATTCCCAAATAAAGAAATTGGCCAACAACACGGCCAAAACAGTGTAACGTGTGAAAGACATGATTATCCACTATAATGTTTCCTAGAAATAATGCCCGGTGGTTGGAAAGAGTAAAGTAATTCATTGGTTTTCTCTTGTAAAATCAAAACCTCTAAAGGTCTAACCCAGTGATAGCATGGTATGACAGGGTGGTTTATACTGTATTCCAATATATGATCAGCGTTTTGAAACTGAAACAAAACTAGGGTAGGGGGAAGTGCCGACCATTACACTTGGCCACCTGGAAATTTACTCATAAAACTTATTTTGCTAAAACTATGGAAAGTTACCAGTTCTGATCAGTGGTAATGGCCATGATGTGCTGTATCTGCCATACTCACCCAACTCAGTGCGGTCATGCTGACGGCCAACATTGTGGTTGTGATCCAAGACACTCAGTTGGATCCTGGCCTGCATGGTGGCATATGAGTAGTGCCGTCTTTTCTCTGCATACTTGAGCATAGAGCTATGAAAAACCTCAAGCTCCCCTGACGAACAAAAAGATTTTATAAGACATTTTCTACTTCACATATCCAAGACATGACATTTTATGTCTGCAAAATTAGTTCTAATGCTATGAGGGAAAATATATATATTTGCCTTATTGGAACACTTGCTAATGCACATTTATTTTAGCAAAGGACAGATGCAACATATACGCATTTTCCTTCAAGTGGGGCCCTGATTCCCTGTCAAAAGTCAAATAGCCGCAATACACAGGTATGTAATGTAGGGACACACATGATCAACTAAGGACTACTCATAGGAGTAGTCAAACGTACCCGTGTGTTTGAACAGTGTCAACTGACTGAGGTCTTTCAAGAGGTATTTGTCAAGTACAACAGCCTTGAGAGCGTTGTAGGCGCTACAATCTTTTGCCAGCCATTTTTTTCTCCTTTGCTGCTCCTCAGAAAGGTCTTCATGATAGCACCGGTACTCCTGGCCATCATCTTCCCAGCGGTGGATGCCACACACATGATGCAAGATAGAGGTCCATCGGCGTCTCAATTCCTATTGTTTTTGTTTGTTAAAAAGAGACACCGTTTATAAAAATTACACAAGGCAATGAAAATCCATTCATCCAATGATGAACACCGGCTATTAGATTACTATCACAATTGTTGGCAAGCGGCAGTTGTGATTTAAAAATCTAGAACAGATGTTGAGTGGTGTTACATTATAAAGTGAAATGAGTCTTTTTAGAGTTCAATAATTTACTTCTGAATGCCTATGGGACATCAGGTTGTAGAATAAACTAAACCCCACCTTCTCATCTCCACCACAAGAGCTGCACGACCACCAGAAGTGATTTCCCAGAGACTTGACCCATGGCTGCAAATCCCGGTTTTCTTTTTTCTTTGCTGCTGCACTTGCCTTCTTCTTCACGCCTACATTTACAAAAAAAATAAAAAGGGGGAAAAGACCCTGATGATTAATTTATGAGAAACTGATGGGGAAGTCTACAACAGCTTCCTTTAATTGTAATTCTATATGCACAAGTTACCCAACTGCTTCCTTCAATTTATATATGCAAAACTTCCCCAATAGTGTAGCTAGCGAATAAAACACATATGCTGCAACAACTAATAATACCTTTTGCAACATGCCATGGATCAAACTCATGCCTGAGGTTAGAGTAGGACTCTCTCATGATCTTCCGTATTGAAGGATGTCGGTCAGTGGTAACAACATCAACACTAACTCCAGAGTCCAGCAGACGATCCAGTCCCCTCCGGAAACCAACAGCCTCCATCGCGGGTGAACTTGAAGCCTCTGATACCTTTGTCGAAAATAGAGGCAGAAGAGAAATATATGTGCAGAAAAGGCACACAAAATCATAAAACGATGACACTAAAAAAGGCGAAATTACTTACTCCATATTAAAATATAATTTATTTTACCTGGATTAGATCAGACATGATGATCTTTTTTGTTGAGTCATCCATAAAGCTGTAGGTAGTGTACTTAGCACTGTAGCCTGGAGAATCAGATCTGGAATATTAAAAAAGGGAAGTGCCTTGTAAGATGCTTGAAAATGATGTAATTGTAATAACAGAAGTGCACAATCTCAATCATACAATACCAAAAACATAATGTACCTTGCATCGCCTCCAATGTCTGTGTGTCCACCTGCACATGCAGTGTCCTGAAGCTCTGACAAAATTGACTCTTGCATGTCAGTGTACGCCTGATGAACCACAGGTATCAGGTAAGTAGTTTGGAGTGAATAGTATGACGTCTTCTTTGGCAGTTGTAAATTGATGAGATCAGCCCACTCTTGAATTTCTGTCTGTGTGGTTCCGGTAAAAATAATGGCTGCTGAAGATACCAGGTTATTCTCTGGCATTCCACGGATCTCAGGACAAGATCGCCACACTCCCTTATGTTGATTCAGGCATGTCCATTCCACCTTGATCATGGATCCATTACTCACTGTGGTCTTCTCATCAATGGCTACACCGCAAGTGTGACAAGTTGTAAAAAGTTCCATAAGGGCTGACTCGTTCACAATCCACTTTCTCTCTGACCAGTTGCCTTGCTGGTCTGCTGTCACACTCACATCTGAGGAAGATGTAGAGCCACTCAGTGGAAGAAATGTGCTGTCATCTGCTGCTTCTATGGAACTCAAACTTATATCCAGTGTCTCAGATGCAACCGCAGAGCTTGGGCACATTGACTTTGAATGAAGAAAAACAGAGAAGTCAAATTGAAGTGTTTGTGTTGATTTATTGAATGTTGGTCACAAACATAGCTGTTATGTATAGTATAGAGTTTATTTTAAATAATGTGTTTTTTTAAATAATCTTTGTGGATGCATACTTTGTCAGGATTATGACAAAATGTGTCAAAAGATGGAAATGTGTGCTTACCTGCGGCACTTTCCAAGTGGGGGGTAGGGCTGTATAAGTGCCAGAGGTTGATGGCCTTGTTCCTCGAATTGCTTCAGCAGGGCTTGTGAGAATCAAGGTCAAGTTTTTTTTTTCTCGGAACACTTCTGAGGTGTTGACTGTGGGAGTCCAGAAAACACTTCATATTCGGGGTCACCACTGCTAGCCTCTGTCGCTGCTGTTTCAGCCGTAGTGGGTGCAGTCATGTATACCTTGGTAAACACAAGATAAAATCAAATGTTATTGATTTAAACAAAAAACCTCAATTGTGTGTGTGTTTAATCAAACAGTTTTCTCAGCAAATTGTACCTAAATCCCTATATACTGTTTTTATATTAGACCTCTTTTCACGTGATTTCCACTGGAGTATAAACATCAGATTGTTTACCATACAGTTTAGACATGGGATCTCCAACTCCAGTCGTCGTGAGCTACTGTCTTGCTGGTTTTAGATGTTTCTCTGATGCAAGACACCTGACTCAAATCAACGGGTAATTAGCAGGCTTGTTCAGAATGTCTCATTTGAGAAAGGTGTCCTGTCATAGGGAAACATCTAAGTCAAGAGCTGCAGGAATGTAGCTCACGATGACCGGAGTTGGAGATACCTGGTTTAGACCTACCTGTATGTGACTTCAAGCACACTTATAAACACGATGATACCGGCACACGTTCCACATAGTTACAGACAATAACAGCAATAGCGAAGCATCATATTTTGTTGTGTTATATAGGTTCAATTCAATTCATTAGTAAAGACATTTGCCGATTTTCTCGCCACATAGACAGTCGATTGTTGTCGATGCTATCATTGCCCCGGTTAGCATATTCTCATTGTAGCCTAAAAACTGGCGTTAGCTTCAATATAAACCTGTCGTATGCGACATAAAGTTAGTAAATAGAGCTTACCCGTGGTACTGGTACAGCAGAACTCTTTAAAATCCGTTTTTTTCTTGTTCCTCCTTGGTTGGGGATGTAATCGTCTTCGCTAAAGTGAGCACTGCATACACGAAAATCCTTCATACTAGATATTTTAGCTCCAGCAGAGTAGCCGATGGCAACCAGCCAAAGCTGTCTCAGAGCTATATCATAAACAGGAAAACGATGAAATGTGAACGGTGATCCCGCCACATTCTTGTGGTCACAACCTGGAAATTTACAAGTTCGCACCATTGTTATTTTTTTACTTTTTACGTTGTTGTCATGCGAGTGTGTGGAACAGCTGATCCGAACGTGCGCACTGTTGACATTGACAGCAGCGCGGATTGATGGAAATGGAAAGAAAATAGTGCCGATTAAAACTAAGGTATGATTTTTGCCCGGAGTGTTTTTTGTGATGTAAATTATGCAAGCTTTGAAACGCATATAATTTTTTCACGTAAAAACGCACAGTTTTGTGGCCCCGGAAACTAACCGTTACTACTTTTTTGAAAAACTTCCAGCGGCCAGAACTCTGACCAGGGAGGTGACAACGGAGTGGGTCAGTGTGTATACACTATAGTGCTGGTAAGGATTGCATACAACTTCATGTCTTAAATGGGCGAACTATCCCTTTAATGCTGCTTTGTATACAGCCGTTACTAGGGAAACCGTAATATTTCAGCGCTCCTTAAGCGCCCCCTTGTGACAGAGAGTTGATGTGAAAGAAGTTAATGTGCCATCTAAAAATATAAACAATTAAGACAGTAATATTTATGTTTTGAATAAATATAATAAATTATATTCTTAATTTATCCCTTTTAAATGGTTTAAAGGCTGAAATGCCATTGTATAAGATATTTTGTTTTTGTGTGAACCTGTATCTGAATTATAAATCATGTCATTTTATGGCTTAAAATGCTACTGTACATTGTCCAACCCCACTCATACTGTGTTCATTTTACTTGTACTCAAAATAAAGAAATTGCCTTAAATTGATATTTAAAAATTCTGCAGATAAACTAAATAGTGAAATAAAATTCCTTCCTTGATATTTGTATATATTTGTGTATTGAAAACATTTTTGATTGACGTTTAGACTCCTATCTGATTTTCTATGTTTAAAAAGAAAATTGTCTTTTTTTTTATTTGGGCTAATTAAATTACTTTTCGGGCTACCAAAATCTGAAGAGTACCTGCCCTAATGGCTACCAGAGATTTTGAAATTTTGCGAGCCCTGTGCTTCAAGTATATAGATGTTTAGGAGGTTACTGCAGCTTGTAGCGTGATGAGGTAGGCCTACATTAAAGAATTAGCAATTTTCAGTGTTGACTTACTAACAGCTGTGTACATACACTGTAATACATAGGTCATGTAATATCATTGTTCACTGGAATATACACTGTCTGCATAATTATTAGGCACGTTGATATTGTGGTCATATTTTTTTTCCAAGCACATTTGACCAATTCCAAACCACGTAAATCTTAATAACTACTATTCGTTATTTATGAGTGATATATAATTGTCCATGAAGGCTGTAAGTGGAAAAACTCCTTATATTCAGGTGTGCAGAATTATTAGGCACATTTTCTTTTACAGATAAAATGAGCCAAAAAAGAGATTTACCTCAGACTGAAAAGTCAAAAACTATTAAATGCCCATGAGAAGGATGCAATACTAATGCAATACTGGAATTTGCAAAGTTAAGGCATGACCACCGGACAGAAAAACGCTTGTTGCATCTGCATTGTCAGAAAAAACAGGTGGATGAGAAAAAATGCATGTTAATTGCAAAAAAAGTAAGAATTAATGTTAAGAATTAGATATGAAACCATCAGGAACCATTTAGTCTCTTGAAGGACCAGCACCACATCCTCTTGTAGCACTCTTTCAAAAATATATTCTCCAGAATCTGGCAGTAAGTTTTAAGAGTTCATTTTGGTCCATCTCTGCAAGACAGACATTTCAGGATGGGAGATGGACTAAAACTTACTGCCAGATTCTGGAGGATAAACTGGAAAGAGTTCTACAAGAGGATGTGGTGCTGGTCCTTCAAGAGCCACTCTCAACTCATCTGTCTGTAAAGCCTATAAAAAACAGTCTCCATGTATTTCACAACACTTCAGCATGGTTTTCTTATTAATTGAGGGTAATTTTTTTTAGGATTTTTTGCCCAAGCAAAGTCTCTGAGAACCTGACACATTCCACATCAATAGGTCTACCTCTTTGCTATCTTTCTCTGGCTTCTATCCTTCTACTCAATGTTCTTGTGACTTTATTACAAATGTTTTCAACAAGGTCACATTGCAAAGCCTACATTTTACATGCTCAGATGGGTGAGAAATTAAAGGGAAAACTTGGATAAATGAGTAGAGAGATTTCACATGCACTGCATGACATTTTAACAAGGCATCACACTGACTAAGAGGAGGTTTGTTGGGGTAGGGAGTGGTAAGAGCTTCAGTCACTAAAACTCACTCTGACCTGACATTACATTTAGATCATTTTCCCATTTAATTTGTCTCACTTAACCTGGTATGTTCCAGTTCAAATAATGCAATGCTATTTACAATATTTAAAGTAAATATTAACAGACTAAGTTTATGGTTTCATATAGTCAATGTTGGAATATTGAAGTCTCTTTTCTTTATTTTAAAGGTATCTATCTGTGACCGGTTTTGTTATCAACATCAACTCCTTCACCATGATGATACCAGAGCTACTTGAGGTACAGCGATATGTGTGCACATACCGCTTTAGCCAAGACTACTTGGAATTGTTTTTCAACTCCATCAGGGCCTCAGGTAGGAGCTGAGATTGAAGTGAGCAATGTTGTTGAGAGAAAACAAACAGAATTCTACAAAAACACACATAATCAAGACACGCATTCACACACCTTCCACACCTACTGGATACAGCTGTTGTAAAAACACTTGTCTGAAATACTACTTACCTGGAATATACTTACCCTTTTAACTTCAGGTGGATGGAACAACAATCCAACTGTTGCTCACTTCCAGAATTGTTTCCGGCGCATTATGGTCCGCTGTGGCATTGCTCCAGGGAAGACAGGCAGTGTTCAACCACAGGATACACAGGACACAAGGACATGTGTATGTCAGCTGTGGACATGTCATCTGTGGTGCCAGCTGAGGACGACGATGACAACATTGCATCCTCTCCCTTTTAGCCAATCTCTGGTGTTGTGTTGGACCACAGTTATTTAGCAACAAGCTTTGGGTGCCTAACTGAAAACTTGTTTACATTGCGGGATTTGTAGTTAGGCAAGTCATGAGAAAACTTGCATATGCAATGTATGTCGTAGTAGTTTGGTAGTTTCGACCATACCATCTTTTGGTGATAACTACCATCTGCTCACCCTCAGAAACAACGGAGGCCTAGTAATACCAATTCAAGGTACCGTTAAGATGATCCGCTCGGCTGAGCACTGCATCCGACGGGCCTCTAACATCAACTCAGCAGCCCATCAGTGCCCAGTGTCTCTGTTAAACAGAGTTGTGAAAGCAGAAGTAGGTTCTAAGGACATATTTGGTCTTTGTGATCACATTGTTGACACAAGATGGCATAGACAACCACCACTTTAACTTAATTTCACTGGTTGTCTGTACCTTTCATAAGTTGAGACAACATCATGTGGCAAAGGTTCATACTTTGCAACTGCAGAGCAAAAGTCTGAGGAAGAAACTGTGTAAGGTAGTGTTGTTGCAGGGATATTAAACACTTAGTTTTAAGAATGCTTGACCTGTCTTATACACTATAATCATTTAAGAAGCTGTAGTAGATATTTTCATGAACTGGATGTTTTCAAAGATTGGTTAACCTGTTATATACTGTAGCCTCATCATTTAATAAGCTGTTGTAAAAACTGGAAGATGTTTTTCACACTACGTACGCACGTTATGTTTGTTTTTGTGTTATATAACCATTTTACGCTGGGTCATTGTATTGCAGGCTTGCTGATGTACAAAATAAACCAGTACAATTCAAATGTTTTAATTAACATGTATTTTTAAGTATGGATATCACACCATTGTAGCCATTTTGTGTGCAGTAGACTAGGCTAAGGTAAGTAACAATAGTTAATTTTAAGTTCACTGAAGTGAAAGAATAATAAACTTACACCTAGTTTTCAAGTAGATTAATATCAAAAGCTTCAATTTTCTCTGGACTCGATCATAAATGTCTGTCAGTTGGAACAAACCAAAAAACTAAAAAAAAAAAAACCAACTAAAAAATAAAAACATTTGAGATTTGGACGATTTATGATGATTTAATTTCTGCCTAGATGCAGATGTCAGGTTTCCCATCCAAACATTCTAAGGTCTGTTGGTCAGGGAGTCCATAATTATTTTTATTTTTTTCGCTTTGTTTAACTCATGCCTTTATTAATTTAAATTTTGCTCTATTATTTATCTATTTATTTATTTTTTATATATACTTTATTTTATATTATTCATGTTTTTTTCATATCACTATCAGCATCCTTGTAATTGTTTTGTGCATTGTAGAACTAATTAATTAGTTATGTAGGTGTGTCTGTCTAAGTATTGTATATGATATATCACATTTATGATAGAACATAGATTAATTAATTATTTTACTTATATCATATAAGTAAAATAATTAATTAATCTATGTTCTATCATAAATATATGTCTGACATTTATAATAAACCAAACGGCTTGAAAGTCGGTTGAAAATTAAGCAAATTAAGGTGATTTTAATCGTTGATAGTTCTCTGCCAATGTTAACTAATGCAGAGTGAACGCGGCTTCCCCCGACCCAAGAATCCCCCGCATCGTTCCTATGGACAGCAGCGTCAGAGGCGACATCTAGTCAGTATACATATCTATGGTTTAAAACGGTGATGGGGCGCATGCGCGGCTCGGGGAATCGATTAATCTTCATTCGGATAGTAATGCCTGGGAACGTGATGACGTATTTTTGACAGTCATTTCGCACACCGTACTTCGTGGTCGTAATTCGCATGTCGTGCTTGTAACACAGGTGTTGTGAAAACAAGTGTTGTGTCTGTGAACTGTCATAGTCGTAAATTTTGGAGTTGTATTCTAACAAACACAGAAAATTTCGTATGTGTAAACTGTCGTGGCCGTAGATTTTGGAATCCAATTCTGACAAAAAACATAATTGCATACAATAGTTTTAAATTACGCACGAGTAAATTAAAATTACACACAAATGCTTTGAATTACGTACGATTATTTTTGACAGTGATTTTATTCCATACCAATCAAGCTAAAAAAGGTTAGAGAAAAACGCACTGCGCCATGGTACAACAGTAATACCCATTCTCTCAAAAAAGAAACTCGTAATCTTGAGCGTAAATGGAGAAAAACTAACTTAGAAGTTTTTAAAATTGCATGGAAAAACAGTATGTCCAGCTATAGACGGGCCTTAAAAGCTGCTAAAGCCGAGTATATCCACCAACTCATAGAAAAAAACCAAAACAATCCAAGGTTTTTATTTAGCACAGTGGCTAAATTAACAAATAACCAAACACCTCCTGACCTGAATATTCCTGCACAGTTTAATAGTAGTGTCTTTATGAATTTCTTTACTGATAAAATAGACAACATTAGAAATACAATAACTAATATAGATACTACAGCAACTGATACTTCAACATTAGTCATTACACCCAAAGAAAAACTCCAGTGCTTTAAAACTATAGAACAGAAAGAATTAAATAAACTTATCACCACATCTAAACCAACAACATGCCTATTAGATCCTGTACCCACTAAATTACTAAAAGAGTTGTTACCTGTAGCAGAAGTACCGCTTCTTAATATTGTTAACTCATCGTTATCTTTAGGTCATGTCCCAAAACCATTCAAACTAGCGGTTATTAAACCTCTTATTAAGAAACCACAGCTAGACCCTGGTGAATTGGCAAATTACAGACCCATTTCTAATCTTCCATTTATGTCTAAAATTCTAGAAAAAGTTGTGTCTGCTCAATTGTGCTCCTTCTTGCAAAATAATAATATCTTTGAAGAATTTCAGTCAGGTTTCAGGGCCCATCATAGCATAGGGCTGGGCGATATGGCTGAAAACTATATCACGATATCAGTGTTTCATATCGGTCGATATCGATAATTATTGATATTTTTATGACCCATTTAAAATAAGGACCAGGAGAAAAATATATTACACTCAAGCATTTTTATTTTAAACTTAACCTGCCTCTGATCATAATCCCCTCAGTTATTAAGACAGAAATGTCAACAACCATGGAAAACTCAAATAATTAAAATGTAAACATAAGTCTAAAGTCACAATATACACTTAATTATCTCTTAATCCTCAATTCAAACCCCTTTCATTGTCGATGAAGTGAATGGTCAAGCTAATGTATGGCCCAGAAGTACGGCTTGACCACAGGTCAGAGGTTGTTGCAAAGTACTTGGCTGATAATATTTATTGCTGCACAGATTGCTGGTTGCCAGTAGCCAACGTTACTTCTTTCCTGGTACTTTAGCCTACTTTGTGTAATAACGAAAACATTTATTTCAGTGAAAAAATAAGTCCAAAACTTTCAACATTTTGAACAATAGGGCCCTAAAATCTTTTGCTTTTTTCAGAAATTCTTGTTTTAATTTTTCTGATAATCAAATGAAAGCAAAATCACTGATTTATTTTTAAAAATAAAAATAAACAGAGCTTTACTGTTAAAATTGATACATAGAAGAAAAATTATATTCAGTTAAAAAAAGTTTTAATAATAATAGTATTTTTTCAACAATTAAGTGGTAACTCTTTTTTATTTTATTTTTTATTTTTTATCATATATATTGTTTTATGTAAATTATTTAAATGTGAACATATAAACACCTGCATTATACTGTACAAATTAATACAAGACTAATATTGTTCTGTTACATGTTAAACCGTACTTTTATTTTGACAGGTTGCCGTGAAGTTTCAGTGTGTAATACAGTATGAATGATGCTAGTTTCACCAATGAAACGGTAAAATTGACAAAAAGTGACACTCACAGCAGCTTTGGAGATGTATTTATTGGAGTTTATCTGTTCAAGTGAGATGCAAAGGCCAAAAATTAGCGGGAGCGTCACGTGTGCAGTATGCGTGTAGTGAAAATAAAACGCGTCTCCTCCATTCATACATATAGAGGCAAACGGAACATGCAGGATTCTTATTGAAACGGTCTTTTTGCATTTCAGTTTTCACAGACACTAGTCCATATCGCGATCTGAATTAATTAACAGACCAGCTTTTGATTTATTGATCCAAAAATCGACGAATTCCGCGGCATTCCGCCCTATAGTAAAGTCCGTTTTTATGAATAGAGTCCGCGATCCCGTCTGTGAGGAGACATTGTAAACGCGCGTGCCTCATGTAGAGACAGAAATCAAATGCCGTCGTGTAAATAAGATAAATAACATAAGGCTATTTAGTTTGTTTAATACAACAACAAGGACCCGTTCTGTAGGAAAGATAACCTTAACTTCTATTGTGACCTGGCGCTATATAGAAAATAAAATTAACTGGACGTTAAAGGGGGGCTGGGCGGGCCGATGAAGAATACAAAATATCGAACGTTTTATCGAACACATTTTTTATTGATATCGATCTCTTGTCTATCGCGATATATATCGTTATCGTTTTATCGCCCAGCCCTATCATAGCACAGAAACTGCACTTGTAAAAATCACAAACGACTTGCTACTTGCGTCAGATCAAGGCTGCGTCTCATTGCTAGTTTTACTTGATCTTAGTGCTGCGTTCGACACTATAGATCATGAAATACTCATAGATCGATTACAAAACTATACAGGTATTCAAGGGCAGGCTTTAGGATGGTTCAGATCATACCTGTCCGATCGCTACCACTTTGTTTATTTAAACGGGGAGTCATCGCAGTTATCACCAGTAAAGTATGGAGTGCCACAAGGATCTGTCCTAGGTCCTCTGCTATTTTCAATTTACATGTTACCCCTCGGTAATATTATTAGGAAATATGGGATTAGTTTCCATTGTTATGCTGATGACACTCAACTATATATTTCAACAAGACCAGATGAAACTTCTAACTTAGCAAAGTTAACAGAGTGTGTTAAAAATGTGAAAGACTGGATGACCAATAATTTTCTACTGTTAAATTAAGATAAGACTGAGGTATTACTTATTGGACCAAAAAACAGTACACAGAATCTCTTAAACTGCAACTAGGTGGATGTACTGTTATTTCCTCTACAGTCAAAAATCTGGGTGTTATATTAGACAGCAACCTGTCTTTTGAAAATCATATTTCCTATGTTACAAAAACAGCATTCTTTCATCTTAGAAACATTGCTAAGCTACGGAACATGTTACCTGTTTCTGATGCAGAAAAGTTAGTTCATGCATTCATGACGTCTAGACTGGACTATTGTAATGCACTACTAGGTGGTTGTCCTGCTTCTTCAATAAATAAGCTACAGGTAGTCCAAAATGCAGCTGCTAGAGTCCTTACCAGGTCAAGAAAATATGATCATATTACCCCAATTTTACAGTCTCTACACTGGCTACCTATTAGGTTCCGTATCACTTACAAAATATTACTTCTTACCTATAAGGCCCTTAATTGTTTAGCTCCTGCATACCTAACTAGTCTCCTACTACGCTACAATCCCTCACGCTCCCTAAGGTCGCAAAACTCTGGACTTTTAGTAGTACCTAGGATAGCAAAGTCCACTAAAGGAGGGAGAGCCTTTTCTCATTTGGCTCCCAAACTCTGGAATAGCCTTCCTGATAACGTTCGGGGTTCAGACACACTTTCTATGTTTAAATCTAGATTAAAGACTCATCTCTTTAGCCAAGCATTCACATAATGTATCTCATAACGTTGTAATTTCAGTTACATCTGATCAAATGCACATTAATATTCTTCAGCTTGGGCTAAACACATCATTTTTGTTTGGTCGGAAGTTGGAACAGCAGCTACGCTAATTATTTCTTTGTTTCTCTGTCTCTGCCACGGGATTTCCATCCCGTGGTAACTAGGGTTTACACAAGATTCAGCCCGGATTCAGAAGAAGAGATGATGCCAACCCCTCAGAGGACCGCAGATGATGCCAGCCTTGAAACAACATACAGCACTACATAATTTTCCTACAAGTTGATTACAGCACATAACCATTGCAATTAGTGTTCATCATCTGTTTGATTACACAGTTACTGATTTTAATATTTATATATGTACATCGACTCAACATACAGTATTCACCACTAATAAGCTACTAAATATATTGTAGTAGCCTAAAACTTTTGTACAGCTGCTCTGCAACAATTTGTATTGTAAAAAGCGCTATACAAATAAACTTGAATTGAATTGAATTGCTTGCAGTGTTAACATCAATACATACCACATGATGATCAGACAAAGCAGTAGGAAAGATACAGCTGTTATAGAAGAGGTCTCTTTTGCTTTTTTGTACATAAATCCGATCTAGCCTAGCCCCAGATACCATATTGGAGTTCACTTTCACCCAGGTATATTGCCTAACCTGAGGAAATGCTTCTCTCCAAACATCAACAAAATCATGATAGACGATCAACGACCGAAGTACAGCTGCTGAACTACTGTGGGGTTCTTCGTGGTTCCTGTCCAAAGTATGACTTAAAGTGCAATTAAAATCTCCAGCCAGTACAATTGTTCTATCATGAGAAACATGACTTAAAGCAGTTTTGAGCTCTTCAAAGAAAATAGCACGTTCCGACCCAATGTTGGGTGCGTACACATTGACAAAAGAAAAATCAATACCATAAATTGTTACGTCAACTCTCAATAACCGCCCAGAAACCAGATCAAAAATACTGACAGGTTCTTTGTGATCAGGTATAGCCACCCCTGCACTAACACTAGAGCCATGACTTAAAAACGCCTGACCCTTCCACTCACTTAACCACTGTATCTGATTTTTCACATCTGTATGTGTTTCCTGTAAAAATACCACACCAGCATTCTTCAGCATAGTATAATCAAAAAAGACTAGCCCTTTTCACAGCATCACGGCACCCGTTGATATTTAAAGAACAAAATCTTAAAGGTGCCATGAAGATAAATAAAAAGTAAGCACTCATTAACACCAATCCGCAAGAGATTCGAAATAACCAAGCCATACTCATTTTTTACCTTGCACGTTCAAGAAACTTCTAACATTACTTAGAAGTTTCTTAAGACGGTACCGTTTAGGTTTGTCAAGCTCGTCAAAGGAAGCTTTTCTTATAGCCACTGTACCAGACAACAAAAACAGTTTCAGATCAGGAAAATAAGACTCAATTTTGGGTTTACGAAGCCCCTTTGTGATGTTAAGAAAATTATTAATCTGCTGAACCGAATAAAGTTTAATCATACCTCCAGAGGCAGGCTAGAACCCATCGCGTCATTTTCCATCATCGCAGTATCTTCCTCACATTCTTTATCAGAATCAAGATCTTGAGATGGAAAGTTATCTTGATTAAACGATTCGTCTATGAATGCATCACACTCAGTTTTATCCGCTTGCGTTTGTTTTCCAAAACAAAGCGAATCAGTCTCAGGCACGGGCTGCAAGCACACCTGCTCCAGGCTCGTCTCTGCCTGCGGTTCAGCGGGAATATGACTCGACCCGGCCACCTCCTCAGCAGCCTTCACCAGGCCGTCTTTAGTGGCAACCAGTGCCGGTCCCTCGGGCAAGTCGCATGGCGCCGAAAATGCCTCGCCCGACCGGGGTTCTGCTTCCCCGTCGGCCGAAGCAACATCCGTGCCGGCCGCCCTCTCGCTGATCTCCGCATCTGCAGCTCTAGCAGCAGGAAGGCCCGCCGGCCTGTCACGATTCGGGCAAGTTTGTCTGACATGTCCAAATTCTCCGCAAACAAAACACCTCATCGAGTCTGAACTAATAAAAATAGTGTAATCCTTGCCATCAATGCTTAGTTTCACAGACAGGTTTAGGGGATCGCTCTGTGAATTCAGAATCATAAATGCCTGACGCCGAAAAGACATTACATGTTTAATATCTGGGTTTTTGCATCCAAGCGGAATCATTTTAATAGGACTCACTATTTTGCCATACCTCTGGAGTATTTGTTCTAGTTTTTCGTTTTTAACAAACGGAGGTACGTTAGATAAAACAACTTTCTTGGACGGGCTTGACAAAGGCAATACAGGCACGAAAGTGTCCTTAACTGTCAATCCGGTTTCGATCAAGTCATTACAGTAAGGGCTGGCTCAAACTGCGGCATCGGCATCTCGCAGCGGCACTTCCGGCGGCATGTCGAGATGCCGCTGTTTTTCTCCGGCAGGTGCCGCTACAGCGGCATCTCCAGATGCCAGAGCGGCATCGGCATCTCGCAGCGGCATCTAGCAGCGGCATAGCAGCGGCATCGGCATCTCGCAGCGGCAGCGGCATCTAGCAGCGGCATAGCAGCGGCATCGGCATCTCGCAGCGGCATCTAGCAGCGGCATCTCACGCCGGCATGTCCAGCAGGCGTACTTTCTTCTTATTAAAAAACAATAAATACATTTAAAACAAAATAACATAATATACTACAGGACTGTCATTTCTTAAGTATTTATCATATAATGTGTAATACTGATGCTGGATCAGTAGGGACTGCAGGATCCAGCAGTAAGTGTGTATTAATTTTTCATTTTCAGTTCGTTTCAGTGCCAACAAAGTTAGTAGATCACAAACGATAATAAATAAGAAAATGCAGTGTTTTTAATGTATTTGTCTATTTCAAATACTGCTTTGAAATGTTACTACTTATGAATATAAAATGTTAATACAGAAATTAGTTTGTTATGCTGCACAAAACAGATATCGCAGCTCTTATAGCCTAAAATATACTTAATGTCACTCGTTGTAATTGCATTTAGTAACAATTCATTTAGAGAGCTCTATAATTAAATTCCTACTAGTAACAATTCCAAACAAAGAGCTCTTTAAATTATATTTTACTATTTACAATTACAATTAAAGAGCTCTCTAATTAAATTCTTACTAGTAACAATTCCAATTACAGTGCTCTCTAATTTAATTCTTACTAGTAACAATTCCCATTAGGGAGTTCTACAAATGTATTTTTACTAGTCATATGTCTCCATTGACTTCCATTTATTTTTAATTACAGAGCTTAACAACATAATTTCTACTAGTAAGAATTTCAGTTAAAGAGCTCTACAATTGAATTCCTACTAGTAACAATTACAATTAGAGAGCTCTTTAAATCAATGTTTACAAGTAATAATTCCAATAGCTCTTTAATTCAGTTTTTACTAGTAAGAATTCCTATTAGAGAGCTCTCGAATTCAATTGTCACTAGTAAGAACTTAATTAGACAGCTCTTTAATTCAATTACAGAGCTCTGCAATTAAACATATCTTTAATGTGTTTTTTACTGGTAAAAATTGAATTGTAGAGCTGTGTAATTAAAAATGAATGGAAGACAATGGAGACATATGAATGGTAGAAATTAATTTGTAGAGCTCCCTAACTGGAATTGTTACTACTACGAATTGAATTAGAGAGCTCTGTAATTGGAATTGTAACTAGTAAAAACTGAATTAGAGAGCTCTGCAATTGGAATTATTACTAGTAAAAATTGATTTAGAGAGCTCTCTAATTGTAATTGTTACTAGTAATAATTAAATTGTAGAGCTCTGTAATTAAAAATGAATGGAAGACAATGGAGACATATGAATGGTAGAAATTAATTTGTAGAGCTCCCTAACTGGAATTGTTACTACTACGAATTGAATTAGAGAGCTCTGTAATTGGAATTGTTAGTAATACAGTTTTTTTACAATCGTTCTTGCACTAATAACAGAACTGTAATATCATTTTTCAAAACTCTAGATACAAAACTCAAAACAGTCATTATTTGTAACACAGGCTGTCCAGTGTTCAAAACTTTGCATATTGCATTCATATCTTTAAAGAAGCCTTGCATTAGCAGAAGCATTGTTTCAAAAAACGAATTTATAATGAAATATCGTAGGAACATTACTTTAGATCACCCATACACGAGTTACCCATAGTTTCAATGTGTTTTTGCAAGTACAATCATTAAATATAGCTGTACAAAATATGTGATACAGGTTTCATTTTTTATTTTTATTTTTACTGTAGACTGAGAACAGTACAGACACAGTGGTATCATTGAAATACTGTAATGTGGAATTTACTGATAAAATAAATCTCAGCATGACCAGCTAAAACCAGGCTGGCAAAAACAGCCAAACAGCCTAGGCTGGTTTTAGATGTTTTTTTTTTCAGCAGGGTTCGTTTGTGTACCAACATTCTTGATACATTCTTTTTTACCAGGGTAGCCATTAACTCATTAAAAGCCCAAAAGCTATAACATAAAAATGACATCTTGCACTCAGTAATGTTAAATATGAAAATGTGTTCTGTAAAAGAGGTACATAGGGCCATAGAAACAATATCTGATAAAGAATGAAATATGACATCCATAGATACACAGTAAAAAAAAAAAAAAAAAAAAAAGGTACTGCAGAGGTTCAATTTTGTTCCTGGTCAACAAAACATATAAAGGTACCTTTAAAGGTACACAATGGGTCCCTTATTGTACAATTATGTACCCAAATAATTGTACCCTTGGTAACACCCCAGTGACAGCTACTTGTACCCTAAAAGGTATAGTTTTGTTCCTTTTTTTCTGGGAGTGTAGTCCATCTGGGTCATATTCTGTGGTGGTAACTGGTGTCAAATGATCTTTCCTGAAACATGCACTATTTTCCATAAAAGCTATGCTTCAAGGGTAATGCAACAGTTACTTATCATTTTAAGTAGATGTATCAACTGATAGTTTAATCTCTGTAATGCAATTAATGCACACTCATCTCAAGATGTAATTTCAAATTTCAAAACGGCTTGACATTGTATGTAATAGAAATCATATATTTTATTAAGGAATGTGATCTTCTAACTTCGTTGGCACTGAAACATAACTGTGATATTGACACATACTTATTGCTGGAGATAAGTTAGCCTATAGCCACACAGCCACAGCCAGCCAGCCACACACACAGCGCCACGCACACGCACGTTCTGATCCAGCATCAGTATAAACACATTATATGATAAATACTTAAGAAATTACAGTCCTGTGGTATATTATGTTATTTTGTTGAAATGTATATATTTTTTTAATAAGAAGAAAGTACGCCTGCTGGACATGCCGGCGTGAGATGCCGCTGCTAGATGCCGCTGTGAGATGCCGATGCCGCTGCGAGATGCCGCTGCTAGATGCCGCTGTGAGATGCCGATGCCGCTGCGAGATGCCGCTGTAGCGGCACCTGCCGGAGAAATACAGCGGCATCTCGACATGCCGCCGGAAGTGCCGCTGCGAGATGCCGATGCCGCAGTTTGAGCCAGCCCTCTCTCAGTCATTAACCATTTGGATTTCACTTAGAAAAAACACAATGGCTTTGTTCATACGAGAGGCAGATTTAATATTAACGCCACCAACCGCCGCACTTACGGCTACCAAACAATCCTCCACTGACACCTGAGCATCAGGCATGCATTTACAACCATGCCTGAGCGTTAACTGCGAGAAGTCACCCGCTTCCGACCCCATTATCCCCTCTCCCTGACCGAAATCAGGAGATAAAAAAAAAACTAACTAACCCTGTAATTAACAGAAGAAAAAGTGTTCAGAGAAAGTAGGAAAAACTCACTTCAACAGAGATACTCTCACCCACGCCAAACGGCTCCGTCCACACTCACTCCCAGCATGCACTCGCACAGAGAGAGAGAGAGAGAGAGAGAGAGAGAGACGTTTATGACTTTTACAAAACTACGGAGCCCCTTACGTCACCTGTAGAAGAAAAATAATTAATCCGTGGGGACGGTTTTGCAATTCGTTCCCTCAGTTTATAAACCGTACCCACGAATTCTTAAACTGTTCCCTCGGTTTAATAAATCGTGCCCACGGATTAACAAACCGTACCCACGAATTTCCAATCCGTGCGCTCAGATTTTGTAAACCGTACCCTCGGATTTTGAATCCGTACCGACAAATTCATAATCCGTGCGCACGCTTTAGCAATCCGTTCCCACGGGTTTTAAACTGTACTCACGGATTTGTGGCCCCGATCAGTAGAAACAGTATAAGCTGTTTACGTCATAATACTTAAAATAGTAATTATTATTTTAATTTATGGGCTAAATAAATGAGTGCACAAATGTGTTTGTTCATTCTTAACATGCAGACTCATTTTGGTGATTTTATGATAATCTTTTTACTCAGAGTTAGATGCATGCTTCACTGTTAATGTAATTATTAAATATGAAATATATTAGGCTACATTACTTTTTACCTTCTCCTCTCCAAAACTCGTTTTTTTTTTTTAATTCAGGTAATTTTATATTTTAAAAAATATTATATAAACAAAGCCGTTTGAACAGCGCTCTTCACTTATTATTTTATTTTGGTACCATGACCGCACTTACAAAACAGGCTTCTTTTTATCGTTTATTTTACATTATAACCAATAGGTTAAAACACATGATGTTTTGGCAGCTAATCTATTGGTGATTAATATAAAATAAAGCTAAAAACTCTGTTTTGTCAGTGTTGCATGGTCTCATATAGCCTACTGAGAAATAAAGTTTAATAAATGCAAAACAATGCATCCAGCATATAAACAGGTGTCCTGGTTGAATTTGGGGGCGGGGCCACAAATCCGTGAGAGCAGTTTACAAACTGTGGGAACGGATTGCGAAAGCGTGCGCACGGATTATGAATTTGTGGGTACGGATTCAAAATCCGAGGGTACGGTTTACAAAATCTGAGCGCACGGTTTGTTAATCCGTGGGCACGAATTGTTAAACTGAGGGAACAGTTTAAGAATTCGTGAGAACGGTTTATAAACTGAGGGAACGAATTGCAAAACCGTCCCCACGGATTAATTATTTTTCTTCTACAGGTGACGTAAGGGGCTCCGTACTAAGCCTTTAATTACAATTACCAACCAGATTTACATTATCATTCCAAAATTATGCACACAAATATTAAAACAATATTACTTCATTTCTAAACAACCATCACGTATCTAAACACCAAACTTCTTCAAAAGTTACCAATTTTCCAGTAAGTTCATAATAAGCAAACTAAACGAGCAGAAATCAATCCTTTACATGTTAAAACAGTAAATTATTAACATTTAACACCTCCCCAGTTTTCTTCAAAAGAACAGTTCTCTCAGACCCTCTATTAGGGGCATAAACATTTATACAAAAGTAACATTTAAACTATCTAATTCAGAGAGAGAGAGAGAGAGAGAGAGAGAGAGAGAGAGAGAGAGAGAGAGAGAGAGAGAGAGAGAGATGAAAATCTGATGCCCAGACACAAAAAGCGCTTTTCAGATCCTGTCTGATCGAAACCTGAATGAACACTATAAACACATTGTAATCCACACAGGGACAAATGATTTAAGGGCCATGAAGGGTCATGTAGCTCCAGTAATCAGAGAGGTAGCAATCAGAGCCACACAGCGTTTCCCAGAGGCAAAAATAACTCTGTCCGCATTACTACCACGCATTGATGTACCATTCCACGTGATTCATGGAAATAATGTGGAACTGTCCAGATGCTGTGCACTTATTCCTAATGTTTATCTGGCCCATCACAAAGATATACGACCGCATCATATGTATGACCATGTGCATCTCAACAAACAAGGAGTGAAAGTCTTCGCCAGAATGATAAAAAGCACAGCCCTTGGAAACGCCCCAAGAAACAACAGAAACCCCAACAACAAGAGAAGCTCACAGCCGACAAGAACCCTTCATCCTTCAACAGAGACCAGCCCAGCCACCGGACCACCATCACAACACAAGAGCTATGCAGCAGCTGTTCAACGACCTCAAAACCCTGCTGCTGCTGAACTCAACCAGATAAGACATCTGCTGAACACTATCTGCTCCAGACTGATGACATAACCTGAATAACCCACACATGTTTTACATATATGTGCTCTTCCACATTTGGTAACAAGTCTACAGACCAAGACTTACTCAGTAGTGTAACAGATATGGACATTTGTATCTTTCATGAAACGTGGTGTCGCAGTAATGAAACTTTACACTGTCCAACAGGATACAAAGAAATTGTCGTTCCTTCATTAAAAAATTCTAAAATAAAACATGGCCGTGACTCAGGTGGAATACTTATTTGGCACAAAGAAAATTTGAAGCACTTAATAAAAATCATTAAAACTGAAAATTCATCTATTTGGCTTGAAGTGAAACCAGTTATGTCACAGAATAATCTTTACCTCTGTGCACTCTATATTCCACCTCACGACTCTCCCTATTTCAAAGAAGAAAGCTTTCAGAATTTACAGACTGACATCTTGCACTTTCAGTCAAGAGGAAATATTCTCATATGTGGAGACTTAAATGCCAGGACTGGAAGAGAAATTGATTATATAGACGTAGATAATAATCACATATCCAATGACACCACGTTTCATTCTTCATTAATAATCACACCAAGAAACAGCTATGATAGTTTAGTCAACCCCAATGGAAAGCAAATGTTAAAACTTTGTAAAAGTTTAGGGCTACACATCATTAATGGCAGAACCAGAGGAGATAGTTTTGGTAGATTCACTTACTGCTCCAGATTAGGAGCCAGTGTGGTCGATTACTCCATAACAGATATCGATCCAAACTTTATTCATGCTTTCACAGTCAGACCTCAACTCCCGATTTCGGATCACTGCCAAACTGTGCTATACCTGAAATCACCATCTGAAAATGCTGAACCTTCTGCAGCTAAATCTGAAAAACTGATTTCTTTGAAACCCAAACTCAGATGGACCCAATCTAGCTCTGAACAATTCAAAGAAAACATGAACTGTCCTACTATATTAAAAATGCTGGATGACTTCATATCAACTAATTTCACCTCTGACGTTAATGGAATAAACTTAGCAACAGCAAATATAAATCACATATTCAAAACATTAGCAACTCTATCTAACATTAAACAACAACGCAAACATAAAAGAAATCAACAGGAAAAAACAAAGGATGTTTGGTTTGATATTGAATGTACTAAGGCCAGAAAAGTACTAAGAAGACTCTCTAACAACAAACACAAAGATCCATCCAATCAGACATTACGGCTCAGTTATTCTGACTGTCTCAAAAATTACAAAAAACTATTGTGGAACAAAAGAGAAAATTATTTTAAAACCAAAATTGATGAAATTGATAAATCAATAGACCAAAACACTTTCTGGAATCTATATAAAAAACTTGAAAAGCCCAAATTAGAGATCTCACTTCAAAATGGCACTATTTGGAAATCTTATTTTGAAAATCTTTATAAAAAAATTGAACCAGATGATCTCAACCTGCCTCAGAGTAAAATAAAAGAACAACTAGAAGACATGAAGAAAACAATTCAAAAATATCAAAACCCACTGGATACATTCATAACAATATCTGAAATAATGGAACATATAAAAAATCTTAAACTAAAGAAAGCATGTGGGCAAGATAATATTAGCAATGAAATGCTTAAACTCAGCAGTCCCAACATGATTAAAGCTCTAGCCAAATTATTCAATCTGGTTTTATGGTCTGGTGACTTCCCTGAGATCTGGTCTGAAGGACTGATCACACCTATATATAAAAAAGGAGATAAATTTGATCCCAGTAATTACCGGGGCATTTGTGTAGGCAGTAACCTAGCAAAGCTTTTTTGCAATATAATAAACGGCCGCATAGTAACATTCCTTACAAAACACAACATCCTAAATAAATCACAAATTGGCTTTTTACCAAAACACCGAACGTCTGACCACATCTATTCTCTCCACACTCTTGTTGACAAAAATCTAAAAGGCAAACAAAGAAAAATATTTACATGTTTTGTTGATTTTAAAAAAGCTTTCGACTCTATCTGGCATGATGGATTACTATACAAATTATTACAAATTGGCATTGGTGGAAAAACATTCAAAGTTATACAATCAATATATAAAAACAGTAAAAGTGCTGTTAAAATTGGCAATCTCAGAAGTGAGTTCTTCCAGCAGGGTCGTGGAGTGAGGCAGGGATGCAGTCTGAGCCCAACCCTGTTTAACATCTACATCAACGAGCTGGCAGAAGCTCTAGACCGCTCTGACGAAATCCCAGGCCTCACTCTACACGACTCTGAAATCAAATGCCTTCTGTATGCGGACGACCTGGTCCTGCTGTCTCCTACAGCTGAGGGTCTCCAGCGCAGCCTGGCCCTGCTGGAACAGTACTGTGAGGAATGGGCATTGACAGTAAACCTGGACAAAACCAGAGTCATGGTGTTTCAAAAGAAGGCCAGGTCTCAGGGAAACAGATACCAGTTCTATTACGGAGGGGAAGTCCTAGAGCACAGCACCAGCTACACTTACCTGGGTATTGAGATCTCAGCTTCTGGCAGCTTCAGTCTGGCTGTGAAGGCCTTGCATGAGAAGGCCAGGAGGGCATTTTATGCCATAAAATCACGATTTGGACAATTAAAACTACCAGTTTAGAACATGGATTAAATTATATCAAGCAATCATTAAACCAATTCTACTGTACGGGAGTGAAATTTGGGGACCAGTATTAAAGTTTGAAAATTGGGATAAAAGTTTAATAGAAAAAACACAATTGGAATTTGCAAAAAACATACTAATGGTAAACAGAAGCACTTCTAGCAATGCCTGCAGAGCTGAACTAGGCTTATACCCCTTACACATTGAAATGAGAAAAAGAGCTATTCAATTCTGGCATCACCTGACTCAATCTGACACCAACTCTCTTCAATATAAAGCCCTTCTTGCCAATGAATCGCCCACAGTGTCTCATCCTCTAAATACACTCGTCCTCCAACTAATAAATAAAACTCAAGCTGAGTCTGACTCCAACCACAACCCTAACATCCATAAAGAAATTGACAAAGATCTAAAGTATAATTATGATGAAAAATTTAAAAATGAATTTAATCTCCAAACCAAACTCCAGTGTTATTCGGCCCTAAACAGAACCACCAAATTGGCAGATTACTTATCAAGTAAACAGATCAAAGAAAGGCAAATTCTTACAAAATATCGACTCAGTGACCATGAATTAGAAATAAAAAAAGGAAGACACAAACATACATGGATTCCTAGAGAACAGCGAATGTGTAAACACTGTAACTTGAGTCAAATAGACTAGGATGAGAAACACTTTCTTCTGGTCTGCCCCAAATACAGCACTACAAGGCAAATCTTCTTTCCACAATTTGAAACATTGAATTGTTCATTTTTGTCTCTAAATGACTCAGAGAAATTACATTATATACTCGGAGAGCATGAGGTGGCAGTCAAACTAGCTGCAAAATATGTATATACTATACACACCATACGAAATGGTTAATTATTTATATTTAATTTCAAATATTGTTCACTATATTTGTCATTATTATAATCAATATTAGAAATACTGTCTGCTGTTTTTATGTTTATTTATTGTATTTAATTTAATATATTTTCTCTAATTTATTGTCTGTTTTATTAACTTGATGTTATTATACTCTGTATATAAAATGCTTTGGCAATACTGTAACAAATGTCATGCCAATAAAGCTACTTGAACTGTTTACATATATGCGTACATTTATGAGTAAAATTATTATGGAAAGGAGGTGAAGTGAGGCCAAGTAGGGTGACCCATACTAGCCATTGCTGCAGCGCCCGGGGATCAGTTGGGGGTATGGTGCCTTGCTCAAGGGTCTCACCTCAGTTGTGGCATTGAGGGTGAAGAGAGTGCTGGTTATTCACTCACCCCACATACAATCCCTGCCGGACCTGAGACTTGCAACCTTTGGGTTACAAGTCCGACTCTCTAACCATTAGGCCACGGCTGCCCCCGCAAGAAAACCCATAGCTGCTAGACAACATAAATAAAAGCACAGTGAAATGCTCAGATAAAGCACTTGTCGCGTGTCCTAACCAGACGCGATGCAACAACGCGATGTATCTGATTCATTCAAATATCACAACCATCCAAATGGCACTGCACTCTCAACGAAATGGGCAAGTTTATAATCTGATAAATGTTAAACATTTTTACATTATTAAAACTACATACTGAGTGACTGATACCTTCTTTGTCATGGGAAACACTTTTGGTTCATCTTGAGTTCGCAGTTTTAATGTAGGCTACATGCTTCCTTTAATTTATTTTCAAAATTTGTAAACTCTGTTGTTGCAAATGTCACACAATATGATATTCAAAGTCATATTAGACCAATTTGACAATAAATAACGCACATAATCATTGCCTAGTTTGTATGTTGTTCCAGCCGTAAAGTTGCAGAAAATTGAAACCATTTCGAAAATAGAATCCCTTTCGCTTGTCACTGTCACGCATGGTTAGGAAAAAAAAAAAAAAACTACATGTAAAAGATACCAGGTTCAGGTCTGATTGGGACACAGTGATACAGTTTGATTCCCTCAAAAAATCTATAGGTATAAAAATATTAATGCTGACAGATGTAATTACTGAACAGTTGACTTGGACCGTTAGACTTTAACACTGTCCGTCATTTTGACAGACAGGGTCGTACAAATTCCGACATAGGCTAATCTTATTATCAGTCATTTTAATTTTCATATTTTAATTATAATAACACATTTCATTGCATTTATTTTTGTGTTACATTTATTCTATTCTCATTTTTAGAACCAATGTCGATTCTTAAATCCCACTCAAGCTTTTGGTCTGTGCTGTTTTCAGTTGATGAATAGTGCACCTCAATCCGTGTATCATTCGTCCTTTCCATTTTCAATTGATAAATGAAAATCAAAAAATGAAAATCTGATTTGTTTTTTTGTTATTTGATTTTGAATCAGAAACGAAAAATGAAAATTGCCTTGTTTTTCATATTTTAAAATTTCGTTTTGGATCAAAAATACAAAATTGAAAAGGGTCCACACAACAGAATCTGTTTTTAATATTTAATTGCTGGGTTGTGCGTCACCCTATGGAAGCCCGTTTCCGCCACTGAATAAAAAAAAAAATATATATATATATTGTGACTTTTTTTCTCAGAATTGCGAGTTATATAGTCAGAAGTGCGAGATATAAAGTCAGAATTGCGAGATATAAAGTGGCAATTGCGAGTTATAAAGTCAGAATTGCAAGATATAAAGATATAAAAGTCAGAATTCTGACTTTTTTTTCTCGCAATTGTGACTTTATATGCAATTCTGACTTTTGTTTCTGTTCATTTGTGACACTTTCTGGCAAAGCACAATAGGAAAGGAGATCTTGTCTTGTTAAAACGACATATTATGTAATAAAAACGATATGATTTCCCGTTATAGAAAATATATGATAAAATGTGAGCGAGCTAGGCGATTGTCTGCGCTGCCTTCGCCACAGTCCTGACATAAAGGAGGATCTGCACGCTGCTGAAGTTATAGAAATACACTTTAAGTATGTAATGTAATGGTTTCAGTTGTAGCAGCATGTTTATTAGGATTAATCTGTCTACAACCACTACAACCACTGACCCAGAGGATATGACTAACAACAAATCCAAATACTATCCAAAAGAAATAAAGAAAAATGACAAAGAAAAAAAAATACTTAGTCTGATTATATATAGCCTAAATTATATAGCCTACTATTTATTATATATTATTACATTTTATCTTTAGCTGAATCAAGCGGCGGCATCGGGTTGTTCTTCTGGGTTAAATTCCAGGCTTTACACTGTGGAAATAGGCTGCGCTGGCTCTGGGTGTAAGCACAATGGTACAGGTTACAGATAATGAACTAACACGAGAAAGTGTCATGATCTGGGCTGTGGGGCTTTCCTCAGCCACCTGAGGTCGCTGTTTTCCCTTTCCTGCACTGCACTTCTGATAGCATTCACCTGTCCTTGTCGTTATCACTGATTACACGCACACCTGTTCACAATCACTATCTGGACTATAAGAGATCCCACTACTCACTCCGCATTCATGTCTGCATTGTCTTGTGTCTGTTATGTACTTTTGTGTTCTTGATTCCCTGGCCTTTTGATCTTGTTCTTGGTTTTGTTATTTTGTGTTCTGGTTATTAGTTTTTGTGCCGTGTTGGCTTTTTGGTTTATGTTTATTTTGTGTTTATTAAAAATATCCTACTTACCCTGCATTTGGACCCTGACCTCCTGACTTCACGTGACAGAAAGACGGTACACTACCTCTTGTTGGATTTATACGAATTAGATGAACAATTTGTTTTCTATTGTTTTATTGAAGTAGACCTTTCAAGCTGTCTATAGACGTTGCGACAGCGCACCCTGTATTTTTACAAAAGCATTTTATAACGTTGTGCTGTTAATGTGGAAGTATAAAGAAGACATTTGTATTTATTTCCTCTGTAATCCGCCCACCCGAGAAGTGCAGTGTTGCGCTTTATATGAGATGTATATTTGCAAGAAATATAGCCAATCATTATGAAGAAACGTTATTGTGACTAATTTGCAGAGCAGTACATCAGACGAACATTTATTCTGTATGATGGTACAGACAGTAAAGACGAAAAATGAACAAAAAAATACGAAAATTCTGGCTTATGTTTTTCCCATTTTTAAAACAGAACGAAATCCTCCTCCTCCTCATCATCATCATCATCATCATCATCATAATACAATCAAATCGTTTGTCATTTCTCTTTTTTTCTCTTTCGGTTAGTATTTGGATTTGCTGTTAGTCATATCCTCTGGGTCTGAGTGCAGTTGTTGTAGACAGATTAATCCTAATAAACATGCTGCTACAACTGAAACCATTACATTAAATACTTAAAACAGTGTATTCTATAACTTCAGCAGCGTGCAGATCCTCCTTTATGTCAGGACTGTGGCGAAGGCAGCGCGGTCGATCGCCTAGCTCATGCACATGTTATCATATATTTTCTATAACGGGAAATCATATCATTTTTATGACATAAAATGTCGTTTTAACAAGACAAGATCTCCTTTCCTATTGTGCTTTGTCAGAAAGTGTCACAAATGAACAGAAACAAAATTCAGAATTGCATATAAAGTCGCAATTGCGAGAAAAAAAGTCAGAATTCTGACTTTTATATCTTTATATCTCGCAATTCTGACTTTATAACTGGCAATTCTGACTATATAACTCGCAATTCTGATAAAAAAAGTTGCAATATTTTTTTATTTTTTTTATTCAGTGGCGGAAACGGGCTTCCATAGGGTGAGGCACAACCCAGCAATTAAATATTAAAAACAGATTCTGTTGTGTGGACCCTTTTCAATTTTGTATTTTTGATCCAAAACGAAATTTTAAAATATGAAAAACAAGGCAATTTTCATTTTTCGTTTCTGATTCAAAATCAAATAACAAAAAAACAAATCAGATTTTAATTTTTTAATTTTCATTTATCAATTGAAAATGGAAAGGACGAATGATACACGGATTCACCTCCTATCCAATAAATCGCAATAGGCTAAGTTCTGTGCTACTTTTGAGATGAAACAAAGTCTTAGATTTCAAATGTTGTTCATTTAATTAGAAAATCCAAGCAATACCGTTTTGGTGCTCTGTAATGGCTTTTAATAGATTGCAGTAGTTTACACTGCGCGTAATCAAATGCATAGCAAAATATTCGTGATAGTTTCGTTTTTGTTTTGGATCCCGTGCTCTGTCTGCTGCCACACTGGAGCGCACTCGCCACCAACTGGACAAAAATTACACTACAACTTCCTCAGTTTAATCTGCCAAAGTAATGGAGAGCCTCCAGATTTTTCCGTCATTAATTAAAAAAATCTGTCAATAACAGACAATCTTCGGTTAACGCGACCTCTGACTTGGACAGACATGAAGGTCCAGATTTTTTGTTCATTTGTTTTAATATTCAACAGGCAAAGTTCTTTTTTTTTCTGTTTCTAAATACAAAAATGTTCATAATTGTTTGAATAAAACAGACTACTGTGGGAAAAAAAATCTGAATATTTATCTTGTAACTCTTAACAAAAGCAACCATAAAAACAAAAGCAGCAGTAGCAACAATAACAACAACAACAACAACAATAATAATAATGATAATACTAATAAGAGCAAACATTTTGGTCATAACATGGTCGGTGGCCCTTGACTTGGTATTGTTGGTGGAAATTGGCCCTCGGTGAAAACTAATTGAGGAACCCTGGTTTAGACTGTAATGACCTTTCAGCCATATTCATCTAGAAACTGCTTTAAGACAATACAGAAAACATTGCATTTTGCATTGCATTTGGTGGATATAACAGTGAATGTGTGGATGTGTATGAGCTGTAATGTGAATCTGGAAGTGACTTGAAATTGGAAAAAAGTCTTGATTGACAAAATAAAAAAAAAACGACAAACCATTTTGTTATACATTTCCTTCTTTTCCACTATTTTCATACAAGAAAGAATTGACCTTGTAAATGTTTCAGGAAAACGTGTAGACATCATAGCTTTCCATTTCCTCTCACTTATTTGCCATAGTTGAATTCCATAACATGCCAATTACATGTGATACCAATTTCACGTGTTCGCACATAAGTTTTTTGCATTTTATTTTTTTTTAGTTAGTTCTTAGTTATTGCCTTGATAATAGAAAATATGAGCTAGGCATCATGTATGTGTCACGATCCAGGCGGGGTTGAGGAGTGGAGATGGATGAGGAGAACCGGAGTAGATGAATGAATAAAGTTTATTGAAAATAAAACACTGTAACTAATACAAACAAACAAAAACCGGGAGTATAAGATGAGCACATGAACACAAGCAAACAGAGGTAACAGAATCATTTACGGACAAATGGGGAGTGCACACACAGACTCTTAAATATACTGAAACATGGGCGTGGTCACAAACAAGATAACGAGATGACGAGGGGGAAATACAAATATGGGCAAGACTAAACCAAAAGGACTAAACCAAAAGGGGGAGAACAAGGACTAAACCATTAGAACTAGAAACATGAGGGAAAAACACTGGGAAAACAGAACCGAGACAGAACAGGACAAAACACAGACATGTTCCTGACAGTATGACAGTTGCCAAAGTGAGATATGAGCTAAAATGACCAGATCCTGCCATGAGCTATATAGGAGACATATCTTGTATGTACATATAGGGCTTATATGTGGATATAAAGAAGCAATACAGGAGACCTACAGTATATGGCCTGTATATGCACATATATGCACCTCAATTTTGCCTATATGTGGCATATATACGCATATATATTATCATATATGTGCATATATACTGCATATAGGTTTCATATATGCGCATATATCCTCATATAGGTTCTTTCCATGTGGGACGTGCCATAGAAGAACCATTTTTGGTTCCACAAAAAACCATTCAGTCAAAGGTTCTTTAAAGAACCATCTCTTTCTTACCTTTTTATAATCTGAAGAACCTTCTTTCGCCACAAAGAACCTTTTGTGAAACAGAAAGGTTCTTCAGATGTTAAAGGTTCTTTATGGAACCATTTAGACAAAAAAGGCATTGTGAAGCACCTTTATTTTTAAGAGTGTAGGATGTAGGAACACTATTATTATTCCTTCTGAAGTCTGACAGATGTAGTCACTATACACTGTCATTGCATGGAGTCTATTCCTAGAGAGCTTCTTTTCTCTTTTTTTTTGGTCATCACTGCTTATCGGTGCTACCAACGATTCCACAGCAAAACAAACAGTGTTCCAACCAATCACCGTCAGGGGATTGGTGTTGTGGACTTTCGTACTGGTGCAGGGATGTGAGGGAGGCAGAGCGAAAGTCCACAACACCAACCCCCTGACGGTGATTGGTTGGAACACTGTTTGTTTTGCTGTGGAATCGTTGGTAGCACCGATTGTTTTTTTGGCATATCTAGGACCCTAGGCTGACCAAAGAGACGCATTTTTTTTTTTACAGACAATTTATGGGGAAGGCAGCGAGCGGATCGTGAAGAAAGGTCAGCTGAAAGTGACACTTTATGTTTCAGGCTTGAAATCGCTGATACAACCTTTAAGTCATTGATGTCTTCTACATCGCAACAATTACCCATTTGCCACTACTGCCCTCTACTGATCAATGCTAACATCAAACAACAAGAACAAGTATTTTTTTCTGCACTTAAAAGTTTTGTGGGGGGATTTGGTACTAGCCAAAACTATGGAGGCCTGTTTCCGCCATTGGATATTTTTTATTTATCCCACAATACTATTATTATTATCTTACTATACAGACTTTTATCTTGCTATTCTTAGTTTGTTTTTTGCATTTCTGAGGAAAAAAAGTAAAAAATGTCAAATATATGGGGAAATGGGCTTCCTTCAAAAAACCCACAACAATAAAGATCAGTTAACAGGACCACTCATATGTTAGAATGAGGAAGACAAACCTGTTAATTAGTCTTGTGTCTTGTAAATTTGTGCTTGTGTCCAGTACAATTGTGTTTTCGGTCATAAATGACCTTCTTGTGTGGTTTTCAGACAGCTGGCACTGTATAAAGGCTTTCAGTCTGAGAACACACTGGTTTAGTGTCACACGGATGGGACGGCTGCAGCTGCTATCACACACTCATTGAAATGCCAGTTGTAGTCTTGAGTCCTTGGATAGTGTTTCATGACCAGAGACATGCAATGTATGTGTGCTTGCAAATGGCAGCTCATCATAAAACAATCTATGACTACAGGACACAATAACTTGATTCCAAGATTATCACAATTCTGACAGTTTCCACAAAAGCTCATGTTAGCCAGGTACTTTACTTTGGTGGCCTTGGTTAAAAATATGTAGCAATGTTTGACATAAATCTTACATTTGTAAAACATATATTTAATACATGCCAGGTAACAAAGAAAAGAGACAAAAACAAAAACAAAAAAATCATATTTACTATTACTGTAATGTATAGTTTGGGCATCAACCCCTTCATGCTAAACCCACTTTCAGTTTTATAAAAATATACAAAACAAAGTAATGCATATGTATAAAATGAAATGATTTGGTAAATACACTTTCAAAAGACACAATATTTTAGAAATACAGAAGACCCCAGTAAGGCCATTTAAGAATTTGGAAAACAGGTTCTGCAAAAATAATCAGCAGTACCATTTTTCTCCAGAAGGTGGTGATAGTAAGATGAAAATAATTTAAAAAATTCAGTCTGTGGCTCATAGGTACAGCATTTTCTGAACCAGTGGTTCTGAACTTGGGGTGGGACTGCTTGTTTGGCACTACATCATTATTTTTGCAATTCTGTTAAAGGCTACATCTTTAATATGAGAAACTGAATGTTGAATCTGGCCTGCAAACTGCTTTACCATTCCGAGATGGCATGCGGGAAAAAAAGCATGTAAAACATGTAAAAAAAAAAAAAAAAAGTGTCCAGTAGTTTATTTTCTGTTTCTATTCTCTCCTTTATTTTAAAGCTGACTGTGAGCTTTGGTAATTGTAAAATACTTTAAGAAGTTTGGAAGCAGTAGTTAGTAAAGTATTTATAGCCATATAAACAGGCTCTATTGAGGTTGGCATTCATGCAGAGGAGGTCCATTTTTGAGCCAGTTAATCGAGTTGTAAATACCAGGTGACCAATTTCACTGATGGAGGTTAACTGATGGCATTATAGTTATAGCATCTATTAGCAGTAGGTGAACATTATCAGCTAAATCACTTAACACTGAAATGCACAGAGATTTTTGGACTTTTTTTAGTTTGGCACTTAAAACATTTGAATTCCAGCAGGTATTATTGGTTCTTCCACCCAGTGAAAACTGGTAAACTATTGATGGGTCACAGACAAAAAAGTTTGTATGAGTTTGTGAGGAGTATTTCAGTGCATTCCTGTAGCCTGAATGGGCTTTTTGAGAAAGAGGCAAAAAATGTATGAAGAAATCAGTGCGTAGTGAATATATGTGACCCTGGACCACAAAACCAGTCATAAGCGTCAATTTTTCAAAATTGAGATTTATACATAATCTGAAAGCTAAATGAATAAGCTTTCCATTAATGTATGGTTTGTTAGGATAGGACAATATTTGTTTGAGATACAACTATTTGAAAATCTGGAATCTGAGGGTGCAAAAAAAATCAAAATACTGAGAAAATCGCCTTTAAAGTTGTCCAAATGAAGTTCTTAGCAATGCATATTACTATTCAAAAAATAAGTTTTAAAATATTTAGGGTAGGAAATTTACAAAATATCTTCATGGAACATGGATCTTTACTTATTATCGTAGTGATTTTTGACATAAAAGAAAAATCGATAATTTCAACCTATACTTTGTATTTTTGGCTATTGCTACAAATCTACCCGTGCTACTTATGACTGGTTTTGTGGTCCAGGGTCACATATGTGTTTGTGTGTACTGGTATTAACTACATTATGGGGACCAAATGTCTCCACAAGTGTAGCAATACCTTGTGGGAACATTTTTAGGTTGCTGTGAGGAAACAAGCAATAAATAATACAGAATGAAGTTTAGGTGTAGGGTTAGGGTAAGGGATAGTAAATACAGTTTGTACAGTATAAAAAACAATAATGCCTAAGGAATGTCTCCATAAAAATACCAGTGTGTGTGTGCGTGCGTGTGTGTGTGTGTGTGTGTGTGTACCTGGTATTCATCACGTTGTGGGGACCAAATGTCCCCACATTCCACAATGATAGGAATACCAGTAGATTTTGACCTTGTGGGGACATTTCTCAGGTCCCCATGAGGAAACAGGCTTATAAATCATGCACAATGAGTTTTTTTGATGAAGTAAAAGTATGCACAATCTCCTGTGAGGGCTAGGTTTAGGTGTAGGGTAGGTGTAGGGCGATAGAAAGTACGGTTTGTACAGTATAAAAACCATTACGCCTATGGAATGTCCCCATAAAACATGTAAACCCAACATGTGTGTGTGTGTGTGTGTGTGTGTGTGTGTGTGTGTGTGTGTGTGTGTGCAGCACTACTAGCTCTCACATTTACAAAACAAATTAAAATGAGTGAGTCACATTAATAAATGATGCAGCCTATAGCTACAGATATCCAAAAATTCACAAACCTGGCAAGCAAAGTAAAACACAGCTGGAGATCAACTGGTCTCTTAAAATGCAAGACTTCAAATGTATCCATTTATCGATTAAAAAAAAAAAAACCTCAGCCCAACAATAATAAAAAACAACATAAAATGCCCTCATATCAATGTATATTATTTTAAAATTGTGATAAAACTGCTTCCAATCCAAGATCAGAAATGTGTATCTCTTGCTTTCATGCTAGCAGCACTGCATTTTGCTGCATTCCAAACCACACTCTTAAAAGGTACAAGGCACTGGGGCAGTACCCTTTCAAAAGATACGAATATGTTCACAGTAGGTACTAATATGTACCTTTAAGGCAGTAATATGTACCATTTAAGGGTAAATAAGGTACAAATATGCACCTTTTAGTTTTTGTTACTTTTATTGTTTTAAGCTTTATACTTTTTTTTTTCTAAGAGCGCACTTTACGTTCAAGTACTCCTGGAAAGAAAAGTTGGAAAGGACACATGAAAAGTCTTTCCTTCTGAAATGGTTGTTTGGTGACAGTCTACTGTAGGCTCACTGTTCAGAGGATGACGTCTGGGTTCTGTTTGGGACACTCTTCATACAAAGCATGTTGTGACTTCCCAGCCGTAGTGCTGTAAGGCAAATGAGGGCAAAGATTAACCACATTTCATGTGTATCAGGTTTAACTGCGATCTGCTCTTAATAAAATATGTTCTTAATAAAACAGTGTGGCTTTCTTGAGGCGGTTAAAGAGCTTAGTTGTTTTGATTCGTGGTTTATGTTCTATCCAGCCTTTCTTATTAAAAAAATGGAAAGGGGGAAAAAAATCCAAATCCCCAGAGAGAAAAGAATTTTTAACATGTCTCTTGTGAGGGTGCTGGCAACATGTTGGCATCCTACTGTAAGTGTCAATGACTAACCACAACCAGTCCAAATAAAGTACTCAAAACAACAAGAAATTAATCAACAGTATCCCAATACGTGTTCAAACCTTAATAAAACATTGTAAACTGCAGGAATGCACATTTATGAAATCTCCAAGGGTAAATGAAAACAAGGCCCAAATGGAATCTGCTGATGTTTTCAGCATTTCTGTGTGGATTTGGGCGGAGAATCTGCAGAATGGATTAGGGCTGAACACCATTATTTATTTATTTTATTTTAGCACAGGTTTAGCACATCAAAATGTTTATCACTATAGCTGAGAGAAATGCTAATTATCAATAAGTGTTGACAATATTTTTTTAAATATTTTTTCAACAAATGTGAGCACACTACCTGTGCTCACATTTGGTTTAACTTTAGCACTTGTTGTGTTAAATCTGTTCAGACTTCATATAGTGGAATGTTTAAAAAATGTAAATTCTTAATATTCACTATCAGTATTTTTATGGTCTCATAAACTTTATGTTGCATATTACAGTTGAATGAGCCAAGTCATTTCAGGGCAGCATTTCTCTGACAAGTCAAATTGTGGTTGGTTTGAAAGCATGTCATGGGGTTTAAATGAAAGATTTCTGCTGTTAGTGACAAAAAAAACTTGAAGCAACAAATCCACTCCTTTCTTTGCCAAAAAAAAGGTAATACATGCATGTAGAGTACATGTATTTCCTGGAAAACCCACACAACTGGATGTTAGGACTACGTCATAGCTTTCCAAGAAAGAGAAAATGGAGGCCTGAGCAACTTCAACATGCTGTCAGAGACCATAACGTGCATAATACATAACGCACATGAGAATAACTTTGCTTTTCACTTGCTGAATCTGACAGGTGATTTTATAAAATATAGATCACTACAGTATTTTCTCAGTTGTTTAAAAGATTAAGGCAATTATCAATAGTTGATCAAATTTTCTAATAAAAGATTATACATTTTTACGTGATTTGTTACTTAATTAGCTATTAGCTGATTTTGACTCAAAAGGATAAGCAATTTTGTCATAAAAATAAGCTCATAAATGTATAGGTTTTTATCAGTGAAAGACCAATTGGATGGAAATGAGCAAATTCCACAAACAGTGTTAATGCATTTTCACTTTGTGAAAACTTTTTGATAACTGAACAATGGTACAAACTGCAAGCTTGGATGGAAACTAAGATCAGGTCCTGCAATGATGTGCTTTGACATCACATCGCTGTATCTTTCAAGGCATGCATGGAGCCAAATTGAAGAAGCACAAGTGTGCAAATATTTTATGAAAAACAAACTATCCTGCCATGTGTGATACATTAAAGACACGAGAGGCATAAACTGCATTGAAAAGTAACTGTTGCCTTGCTGGAGATATCTAGTTAAAGTATTTATAATTGAATATAGTATATTTAATGACCTAATTGTTAATTTAAGTGAATTTTTAGTAGCCTATTAAAAGAAGTGGCACCGTGTTGAAGCTGTTGTGACTGAAAGCTATTGATTGTGTCTATCTATATTATCATAATGTTAATGTTTTATGAGAGATTAAACCTTTGAAGTACTGTATGAGAAAATTAAGTTATGAGCTTAATTAACATTTAAGTAACAGTTCAAAGTTAAAATTCAAGTAACTTAGTAACTTACTATAAAAAGAATTTTCAGTAATTGACTAGCTGCGATTGTCACGTAACTTACTGTAGAAGAATTATATTTATATTTTTGCTGTTTTCATTTACAGTAGCAACCATAAAACTGTAAAGTAGAACTCACTCATTTGCAAGCGCAACTTTCTTTTCCCTTTTGGTGCTTATTACGCAGTACAGCGTAGCAATTGGTGTGGGGTGAAGAGAGGGGAATGTGATCAGCAAAGCACCTCAAGCCAGGAATCGATCACAGGTCACCAGAGACACAGTTGCACTATATGTCAGTGTGCTAACCACTAGATCGGTACCAACAGGTTCCATTGCTGTTTATTTGATTCAGCCCAAAATAAATAAATAAATAAATGAAATAAACCATGCATGTTGCATGATTCAAATACAAATATTATTTATCAACAGTCACAATTAACAGCTCATCATTATAACAAGCTTCATTAAATCTTCCCTTATTGCTAGATGTGTCGTAACCAATGCTGGTCATTTTATTTATTTACTTTTTTTTTTATTTATTTATTTTTTATTAAAGACTACAATTGCTTCATTTGCTTCATTCACTGTGTTTTCCTTCTCTATCCCAATGGCAGTGTTTCAGAAAACCCTAGTGTATGGTAGTACATAGAAATCACATTCTGGGGTGAATTTATGATTATGATACTAAAGTTAAAATAATATGATAAGTATTAAAAGTATGTAAAAAGCAGTATAATGGGCTGTTTTTGTACAGGTAAAATAACTGGAAGTGAATGATACCAGAAGCCAAACAATTCAACACAACACATTCAAGTTCAAGTCAACAGCACATTGTTGGTTACTGTAATTTTCTACAGTACATAATTGCTTTTTGTGTTTTCTACAATACTTTGGAAGTTACTGTGGCACTCACAGTACTTCTTACATTACTGCAATTTTGACTGAATTTACATTATTCTACTGTGAACTAGTATACATTAATTTAAAAAAATCATAGTTAATAGTTAATGGTGAGAATTGGTGCCCAAACAAAGGTGTGATCACATTACAGTTTTTTACAGACGCTAGGACACATTTCTCAATACTTAGGTCACTTATGCAAAACTCTTCAGACAGTGAGCACAACAGAAGTCTATGTGGGCTAAACTGAGGATCAATTATCATTGTTTTGGCACAAAATGCATTCAATGACTACATCTCTCAAATTTCATGCATTCTTTTCTCACTCAGACACAACAACTGCCAAAAATCTGTGTACGTACAGGACATTTTGCACGTGCTTACATACTGTTTTCAAAACTGTTAAACTTATGTTCAAAACAATAACATAATGCAAAACTGAATAAGACAGCTGTCAGAGTATCACCTCAGTCACCTACACAGGACACACCCTCTGAAGAACCACCCACTCGTTCCGGATCACCTGACTTCTGATCACTCACCTGACTTCACTTACCACACCCTATATATACCCAGTCCGCTCATTCACCCATCGTCTGGTCTACAGATCGCACTCCCCGGTTCTGCTGGTTCTCCTCGAGCCCTATGGACTCTGTTTCTCCCATCTGTTTCCACGGACATTGCTACCTGTGCACAAGGACTGTTCAGATAAGATTACCCTTCGTTACAACCAACCATATTGCTGTTTGCTACCTACCTGCTGTTCAAATAAACTTACCATTTTTATATTATACTTACCTCCGTCTCTGTCTTCGTCTGTGTGTGACAGAAGACCAGACCTACAAAAATGAACACTGAAGAAACCACTGCACCAAAACCTTTTACCGAACTCATCAATGCTTTCAAGGCGGCTCTCACACCATCACCGCCGCCATCTGCCTCAGGAAGTCCCATGGCCTTACCTACCACGTTCGCTGGAGAAGCGGCTGAGTGCAGCGGTTTCCTGCTACAGGTTGAATTATACATCCGGATGCAACCACAACAGTTTACTACAGAGGATTCCAAGGTAGCATTTCTGATGTCTCTATTATCCGGTAAAGCTTTACAATGGGCGAAAGCCATATGGAACGCCGACAATCCCATTATTCATTCGTTTGATCAATTTACCAGTCATTTCTCTGAAGTATTCAGCACAACCACCAGCGTACTCATCGTTTCTGATCAACTGTTCCGGTTACAACAAGGATCTTCTTCGGTGCAGGAATACACACTCCACTTCCGCACGCTGGCGGCGGCTAGTGGCTGGAATGAGATCGCGCTGCTGGGTGCCTACAGGCAAGGTCTCCACCCAGACATTCGTGCTGCTATGGCGCTGTATGATGATTCCATCGGCTTGGAGACCTTCCTACAACGGACTACTCGGGTATCCCAGCGACTAGCCGCCTGCCAGCCCCCACAAACCGCTCCTCAGCCTGCTACGGTGGCAGCTTGCGTTCCAGTACCAGAACCAATGATAATCGATTCAACAAGGCTTTCTCGGATGGAACGTCAACGCCGTCTCACTTCTGGACTCTGTTTATATTGTGGCAAACCTGGTCATTTACTCCGCAACTGCCCAGTCAGACCCCCACGTCCTGTGGTGAGTACCATCCAATCTGATATCGAAACCGCCCAACTTACTTTGATTCCAGTAACAATTCATACTGCTGAACGTACTTTATGTTTTTCTGCTCTGATTGACTCAGGCGCCTTGGGAAATTTCATCTCCCAAGACTGTCTAGATCGCCTGCAGTTACCTCGCCAACGTCACCATCCGGAATATGCTGTAAGGACTATTCAGGGAAAACCACTGGGACGAGGGCGGATTCGTTACTCTTCACCGGTTATCACCCTTCAAATTGGTCTGTTTCACCAGGAAAGGATTAAACTTCTGGTACTGGAGAATTCCCCCGTCGATATCATTCTCGGACGTCCCTGGCTTCATTTCCACCATCCTGAACTCCGCTGGGATCCATGTGACATCATCAGCTGGAGTAAGCATTGTTTTAAGAACTGTATGTCATCCGAACTACCATCTACCTCTGTCCCTCTGTCCCTCTGTCCCTAGCATCAGCCAGAATTGAGAGTCCTGACATCACTACATCGATCGAAATCCCAGCGGAGTACATTGACTTCGAGGATGTATTCAGTAAACAAGCTGTCATTCACCTTCCTCCACATCGGCCATGGGACTGCGCTATCGATCTGCTACCTGGGGCTCAACTACCAAAGGGACGGGTATATCCACTGTCCAACCCGGAGCGCCAGGCGATGGAGGAGTACATCCAGGAGGCTCTCGCACAGGGATTCATTCGACCATCTACCTCACCAGCCGCTTCCAGCTTCTTCTTCGTGGGTAAGAGGGATGGAGGTCTCCGTCCCTGTATTGATTACCGTCAGCTCAACTCTCAAATAATTCAACAGCCTTACCCACTTCCACTCGTCCCTGCCACCCTCGAGGAACTCCGTGGAGCTCGCATCTTCTCCAAGCTGGACCTGCGGAGTGCTTACAACCTCGTTCGTATTCGTGAGGGAGACGAGTGGAAGACGGCCTTTATAACACCCAATGGCCACTATGAATATCTCGTTATGCCCTACGGTTTGTCCATCAGTCCCTCAGTCTTCCAAACATTTATGAACGAGGTGTTCCGGGAATTTTTACATCAATTTGTTGTTGTCTATATTGATGATATTTTGATTTATTCCCGGAACCAGGCCGAACATCGCCATCACGTCCGTCAGGTCCTCCAAGTCCTACGTCAAAACCACCTATTCCTGAAGCTGGAGAAGTGTGAGTTCCACAAGACGGCGGTGCAGTTCCTGGGCTATAACATCAGCCCCGAGGGTGTGCAGATGGATCAGAACAAAGTTCTCGCTATCCAGAACTGGCCTCAACCCAGCACAATCAAAGAACTAAAGAAGTTTCTGGGATTTACCAACTTCTACCGCCGATTCATCAAGGATTACAGTTCAATCACCACACCACTGACCTCCCTCCTTCGAGGCCAACCCAAACATCTCGGCTGGAATACCTCTGCCCACGAAGCATTTCAACAACTGAAGAAGATCTTCAGCACTGCTCCTCTCCTACGTCATCCGGATCCTGATCTTCCATTCGTAGTTGAGGTTGATGCATCTACCATCGGCGTCGGAGCGGTGCTGTCGCAAGAGGCTGGTGACTCCACTCTCCTCCATCCCTGTGCCTACTTTTCCAAAAAACTATCCCCGGCGGAGCAGAATTATGACGTAGGCAACCGGGAGCTCTTAGCCATCAAGCTCGCCTTGGAGGAGTGGTGTCATTGGCTGGAAGGGGCTAAACATCCATTTCTGATCATCACCTACCACAAGAACCTTCAATACCTCCGAGAAGCCAAACGTCTCAATCCGAGACAAGCCAGATGGGCTCTGTTCTTCACCCGGTTCCAGTTCAAGATTACCTACCGTCCCGGATCTAAGAACATACCAGCTGATGCCCTATCCCGTCAATTCTCCAGTGACTCCTCCACCGAACCAGACCCATCATACCACCCAAACTGATTGTTAGCCCCATCCAGTGGGATATTGACACCTGGATCCAAGAGGCCACCCTCCAAGAGCCTGCTCCGCCGGAGTGTCCAGAGGGAAAGATCTACGTCCTGTGACGAGTCGGCTGCCTCCCCCCTAATTATCATCACCACCCCGTCCCTTATTCGCCGCCCTTCTCCAGGCTCCCGACGGGAGTGGGTGTGTAGGGGAGAGGAGGGGCGAGTAATCGTCTCGGCCTGGCAGCGTGTGATGAGGGCACCTGAATGGAATGAAGCCTCATCACCGCCGCTGTTTAAATGCCGAGCGCGCCTCTCCTCAGGAGACCGGTCTCTTCCCCCGTGCATGCACGCTGGTGTCCTCGCGGGTCCAGGAAGGGGTGAAGATGGAACCAGCGCTGCCGAGGATAAGCCGCTGGACTCGCGGTCCGGCCGAGAACCGCACTACTGATGGCCGACGGGCCAGGATGCCGGGCCGAATTCCCCCCAAGAAGCACCGTGAAAGCTCAGAAGGAGGTTGAAGCCGCAGGAGATGCAGCCGCCCCCTAGCACCCCGGTCCCAAGCGGGGGAGCGTGTGCGGCCGCCAGACTCCGCCCCTTTCCTGGACCCTTCCCTACCGAACACTGCCCTCCTTCCTTCACGATATCCCTTCACACGAGGACACCAGATTCCCCTGTTTATTTTGGACACTATTATTTCCCGTTTGGACACTTTCCCTTTTTATTTTCTGTTTAATAAAAGCCTCTCCGAGGCCTGACGCCACACCCACTGTGTCTGTCGTTCGTCCCTCCCGCCACAGTCCCTAGCACCCAACGTCAACACCTTTTGGACACTGTCCATCAATCTCCGGGCTCTGGACACCCAGGTAGCAGAAGGACCCTCTCGCATCTCCAACCTCGATACTGGTGGTCCAGTATGACCCGAGATGTCAACAGGTACGTCCAAAGCTGCTCAGTCTGTGCCACTACTAACACTCCTCGTCATCTGCCTACAGGAAAACTGGTACCACTCCCCGTTCCACAGCGGCCCTGGTCCCATCTCGGGGTTGACTTCGTGACGGATCTCCCGAATTCAGAGGGCAACACCTGCGTGCTAGTCATTGTGGACAGATTCTCCAAGGCCTGCAAACTACTACCTTTGCCAGGCCTCCCCACGGCTATGGAGACCGCTGAACTCCTCTTCCAGCAAGTCTTCCGTCACTTTGGTCTCCCCGAGGAGATAGTGTCGGACCGGGGGCCGCAATTCATTTCACATGTCTGGAAAGCCTTTTTCAAATCACTCGGAATCTCTGTTACAGTTTTTTACAGACGCTAGGACACATTTCTCAATACTTAGGTCACTTTTGCAAAACTCTTCACACAGTGAGCACAACAGAAGTCTATGTGGGCTAAACTGAAGATCAATTATCATTGTTTTGGCACAAAATGCATTCAATAACTACATCTCTCAAATTTCATGCATTCTTTTCTCACTCAGACACAACAACTGCCAAAAATCTTTGTACGTACAGGACATTTTGCACGTGCTTACATACTGTTTTCAAAACTGTTAAACTTTTGTTCAAAACAATAACATAATGCAAAACTGAATAAGACAGCAAAGTTCAACAGCAATATTTTATTGAAACATATTTCAAATCTAAAAATGTGAGTAGATTAGCATTACTATTGTATCAGTGGATGGTGTGTATACAAATTCTTGTATTTTGGAATTACTTAGTGCAAAAAAATAAAAATAAATAAACGACATAAAATATTGACGAATTCTGCATTATGTCTGATTCATTCCAGTAACATATATTGTAGTTATAAACAATATATATTGCAATTATAAACAGAGATGTGTCCTTGTTTTACACAAGAAAACACTGTGTAATGCTACATGTTGTTAGTGTTTTTTAGGTCATTGTTTTGTGGGTGACAAAGTGTGTTTGTCGACTGTCAACCTTTGCTAGTGTTCTGGAAGAATGAGTTTATTTGAGACCTGAATAAAGTGTTTTGGTAGTTGTAGTGCATTTTGAACGTGAAATGAACTGCTTTGCCAAGCTGAAAGTCGGTTAGGAGAATTGTGTGAAGAGTTTTACAAAAGTGACCTAAGTATTGAGAAATGTGTCCTAAGGTCTGTAAAAAACTGTAATCTCTCCTCAGGGTACCACCCGCAAACCAACGGCCGGAGTGAGAGGAAGATCCAGGAGCTTGGACGCTACCTCCGGGCATACTGTTCTGAGGACCAACACAGCTGAAGCAGGTTCCTCCCGTGGGCCGAGTACGCACAGAACTCCCTGCGCCAGGACACTACCGGCTTAACACCTTTCCAATGCGTACTCGGTTTTCAGCCTCCGCTGTTTACCTGGACGGAGGAACCCACAAATGTTCCAGCTGTCGACTACTGGTTTCGAGAGAGCGAGAGAGTGTGGGACTCAGCTCACCGTCACATCCAAAGAGCCATCAGACGACACAAGGACTTTGCTGATGCTCGTAGGAGAGCAACTCCATCGTACCAACCTGGAGATAAAGTCTGGCTCTCCACGAAGGACATCCGGCTAAGGCTACCTTGTCGTAAGCTGAGTCCCCGCTACATTGGTCCATTCGAGATCCTGAGGCAGATCAACGAAGTGACATATCAGCTTCAGCTCCCACCCAGGTACAGAATTCATCTCACTTTTCACGTGTCCCTTCTAAAACCCTTTTTCCCCTCTGCCACAGAGTCCACCGGAGCTGAAGCTGAACCTCCTCCTCCGGAGATCCTGGATCAACCATCTGTCTACTCTGTGCGTGAGATCCTGGATTCCCGACGTCGAGGTGGACACCTGGAATATCTGATAGACTGGGAGGGGTATGGACTGGAAGAACGATCATGGGTGGCCAGAGACGATGTCCTAGATCCCCAACTCCTATCTGACTTTCATCGGAGCCACCCGGATTGTCCTGCCCCTCGCGGTCACCCTCGACGTCGGAGTAGGGCGTCAGGAGCCGCCCCTGGAGGAGGGGGTAATGTCAGAGTATCACCCCAGTCACCCACACAGGACACACCCTCTGAAGAACCACCCACTCGTTCCGGATCACCTGACTTCTGATCACTCACCTGACTTCACTTACCACACCCTATATATACCCAGTCCGCTCATTCACCCATCGTCTGGTCTACAGATCGCACTCCCCGGTTCTGCTGGTTCTCCTCGAGCCCTATGGACTCTGTTTCTCCCATCTGTTTCCACGGACATTGCTACCTGTGCACAAGGACTGTTCAGATAAGATTACCCTTCGTTACAACCAACCATATTGCTGTTTGCTACCTACCTGCTATTCAAATAAACGTACCATTTTTATATTATACTTACCTCCGTCTCTGTCTTCGTCTGTGTGTGACAACAGCAAAGTTCAACAGCAATATTTTATTGAAACATATTTCAAATCTAAAAATGTGAGTAGATTAGCATTACTATTGAATCTGTATCAGTGGATGGTGTGTATACAAATTCTTGTATTTTGGAATTACTTAGTGCAAAAAAATAAAAATAAATAAACGACAAAATATTGACGAATTCTGCATCATGTCTGATTCATTCCAGTAACATATATTGTAGTTATAAACAATAAATATTGCAATTATAAACAGATATGTGTCCTTGTTTTACACAAGAAAACACTGTGTAATGCTACATGTTGTTAGTGTTTTTAGGTCATTGTTTTGTGGGTGACAAAGTGTGTTTGTCGACTGTCAACCTTTGCTAGTGTTCTGGAAGAATGAGTTTATTTGAGACCTGAATAAAGTGTTTTGGTAGTTGTAGTGCATTTTGAACGTGAAATGAACTGCTTTGCCAAGCTGAAAGTCGGTTAGGAGAATTGTGTGAAGAGTTTTACAAAAGTGACCTAAGTATTGAGAAATGTGTCCTAAGGTCTGTAAAAAACTGTAATCTCTCCTCAGGGTACCACCCGCAAACCAACGGCCGGAGTGAGAGGAAGATCCAGGAGCTTGGACGCTACCTCCGGGCATACTGTTCTGAGGACCAACACAGCTGAAGCAGGTTCCTCCCGTGGGCCGAGTACGCACAGAACTCCCTGCGCCAGGACACTACCGGCTTAACACCTTTCCAATGCGTACTTGGTTTTCAGCCTCCGCTGTTTACCTGGACGGAGGAACCCACAAATGTTCCAGCTGTCGACTACTGGTTTCGAGAGAGCGAGAGAGTGTGGGACTCAGCTCACCGTCACATCCAAAGAGCCATCAGACGACACAAGGACTTTGCTGATGCTCGTAGGAGAGCAACTCCATCGTACCAACCTGGAGATAAAGTCTGGCTCTCCACGAAGGACATCCGGCTAAGGCTACCTAGTCGTAAGCTGAGTCCCCGCTACATTGGTCCATTCGAGATCCTGAGGCAGATCAACGAAGTGACATATCAGCTTCAGCTCCCACCCAGGTACAGAATTCATCTCACTTTTCACGTGTCCCTTCTAAAACCCTTTTTCCCCTCTGCCACAGAGTCCACCGGAGCTGAAGCTGAACCTCCTCCTCCGGAGATCCTGGATCAACCATCTGTCTACTCTGTGCGTGAGATCCTGGATTCCCGACGTCGAGGTGGACACCTGGAATATCTGATAGACTGGGAGGGGTATGGACTGGAAGAACGATCATGGGTGGCCAGAGACGATGTCCTAGATCCCCAACTCCTATCTGACTTTCATCGGAGCCACCCGGATTGTCCTGCCCCTCGCGGTCACCCTCGACGTCGGAGTAGGGCGTCAGGAGCCGCCCCTGGAGGAGGGGGTAATGTCAGAGTATCACCCCAGTCACCCACACAGGACACACCCTCTGAAGAACCACCCACTCGTTCCGGATCACCTGACTTCTGATCACTCACCTGACTTCACTTACCACACCCTATATATACCCAGTCCGCTCATTCACCCATCGTCTGGTCTACAGATCGCACTCCCCGGTTCTGCTGGTTCTCCTCGAGCCCTATGGACTCTGTTTCTCCCATCTGTTTCCACGGACATTGCTACCTGTGCACAAGGACTGTTCAGATAAGATTACCCTTCGTTACAACCAACCATATTGCTGTTTGCTACCTACCTGCTATTCAAATAAACGTACCATTTTTATATTATACTTACCTCCGTCTCTGTCTTCGTCTGTGTGTGACAACAGCAAAGTTCAACAGCAATATTTTATTGAAACATATTTCAAATCTAAAAATGTGAGTAGATTAGCATTACTATTGAATCTGTATCAGTGGATGGTGTGTATACAAATTCTTGTATTTTGGAATTACTTAGTGCAAAAAAATAAAAATAAATAAACTACAAAATATTGACGAATTCTGCATCATGTCTGATTCATTCCAGTAACATATATTGTAGTTATAAACAATAAATATTGCAATTATAAACAGATATGTGTCCTTGTTTTACACAAGAAAACACTGTGTAATGCTACATGTTGTTAGTGTTTTTAGGTCATTGTTTTGTGGGTGACAAAGTGTGTTTGTCGACTGTCAACCTTTGCTAGTGTTCTGGAAGAATGAGTTTATTTGAGACCTGAATAAAGTGTTTTGGTAGTTGTAGTGCATTTTGAATGTGAAATGAACTGCTTTGCCAAGCTGAAAGTCGGTTAGGAGAATTGTGTGAAGAGTTTTGCAAAAGTGACCTAAGTATTGAGAAATGTGTCCTAGCGTCTGTAAAAAACTGTAATACCTAGTTCTGCCATGAAACTCTAGATGACGCAGGCTGACGGGTTGTTAACTTAAATGATGATATCACAGAGTTATACGATTTGGCTCAAGCTGATAATGTCGCAAACGTAACCAATGAGCTTGCAGCTATTTAAATAGCTGGTAGCATTCACTTGGGCATTTTGCAGCGTGCTTTTAGAGTTCCTCTGAAACCCTTCACCTTCCCCAGCTCCACCTGTATAGATCTGCTACAGGTTATTTTATGCTATTCGTGCTGCAGCAGTATGTCTTAAATACTCACAGTACTGTTTCACCATATTCTTTGGCTGTAGCAAGTTCTGTACTTGCTTGCAGCAGCAATAATCCACAACTACAGCAATAACCAACAGCAGCAGCAATTCAGCAGAAGCAGCATAGCAGATCTATTCCGCCAAGACCAAATACATTAACATTGTCATATCCATTACCATGCTAAACTTTTCAGAGGGTTGTCATGACAGAAATATATTTGACCTAGCACTCATGGGTGTGCGGTATCTCACCTTACTCCGGTGTGCTCCACATCCTCTATAGTGTCTGGCAGGGGCTTATGGGCTGTCTCAGGCAGAAACATAGTAAGGGCAGCACCTATGAGCGGGCACAGGCCGAATACCACCATGGGGGCGTGACGGCTGATATTTCTCAAGAGGTAGATGATGGGTGCAATAACTCCTCCTGCCCGTGCACACATCGAGCCCATACCTATGCCATTTTGTCTAAGAAAAAGAAAGACATGTTTCTGTATCTCACATCTCAACTTAACACTAGGAAGTGTTTGAATATGGAGAAGTGTAATGTAACTCTGTGTCCTAACCAGGCCTGATGCAACACAATTACAGTAGAAGTATTTTGTCTGTTCACACTGTAAATGAACAAGGCTGTGCATCAGAGTAAACTAAACACCAGTCACAACATTTTATACAGTTATTTGTAACTTGATAGTGGTGGGGAAAGTTTTGGATGAGCACTACCAACTGAACCACAGTAGAGGCATCCAATGGGGTTTGTGGGTTATAACATGTATTTCTTTTGATATTTGGCTATAAATTACAAAGTTGTTAGCAGGAGTGGTCTATTCAGATCTATGACCAGCTTCATTGTCTTAAAATCTGATTTAAATGGCTGTCACATTTACATCAAAATAACAATCTACACTTAATAGAAACCTCAAATTGTAGTCATAAACTGCATAATTTCCTGAATTCTGTGCTGTTAAGCAGTTAGTGTGCCGTGCCAATGGCTTACATTGCACCAAGCCAAACAGGCTTTTTTTTCAAACTCTAGTAACATTAATATAGGTCAATATAAATAGGTTTCTAATGCAAGCTGTATGAAACAGTAAAGATAAAATAATAAGAAGAATAAGAAAATAATAATACGAAGAATGAAAATAATAATAAGAAATAAGTTCTCACTTTGTAAAACTCTTGTCCTTGCTTACCTGATGACTGTTGGGAAGACCTCTGCTGAGTAAATGTACACAATGGACAGTGATGCGGTGATGCCAAACTTGCCCACCATGGCAAGTACAGTACGAACAACAGACAGATCTATGAAGACAGAAATTATGAATGGAGGATGTTTGTTATGACAGAAAAAGATCTGTGGAGTCTCTGGTTTTATTTCCCAATTGCCTAAAGGGACAGTGGCACACACAAATCTTGATGATTTTAGTTAGTGAGTTATATAAACAATTTGTTTATAAAAAAAGTCATAGTTTTTAAATGTGGCTCAGAAGGCTTCTGTTTCATCAACAGTAGTACACAATGGCAAGCATATTGAGGAGCTATGACATCATTACATCAAATAAAGCCTGTGGTCTGTTTATTGGATAGAATTATTATTATGTATCACGTACAACCAGTGGTACACTGCGGCGCTTTATTACATTACATGCTTGCTTTGTTTAAAAAAAAAGTTATTTGAAAAGTTGGAAATTTCTAGAGAGAGTATCTGTCACAGTTCTGTCTGTCTTGTCATTGGTTTTTCCCATTTGTCTTCCCCCCGTTGATCTGTCATTTGGTTTAGCCCTCGTCACCGTCATCTGTTACACCTGTGTTTTATTATCAGTCATCAATGTCACCTGTGTTTCTTGATTAGTTTGTCTTTAAGAGTCTGTCTTTGAGTTCAGTGTATTGTCGGTCCTTAACGTTTTGATGTGTGTGAAAGCTCTTCGTGTTCCTGCCTTGTTCCTCTTGTAGAATTATATTAAATATATTGTATTTGTGAATATCGTCTATCGTCTCGTCTAGTCCTGCATACACCCGTAACAGAAGGACCGACCTAAACAGTTCCCCAGCGTGTTTCCCCTGCTTTATTTTTCGTTTTTCTCAGTGTTTATTTTTTGGTTTTTATCATGGACCCTGCTGTGAGCATCATTCTCCTGGAGCAGGGGGATCGCTCTCTCGAGGACTACACCAGAGACTTTATCCACCTCGTGCCTTACACGCACTACCCGGACTACTGCCTATGTACCTTCTTCCGTAAGGGACTGAACAACACCATCAAGAGGCAGTTGTCCGGGGAAGGTCCTCGAGAGAGCTTCGCTGATTTCATCGTGTGGGTGCTGGTGTCCAGCAGATCTTCGTCGAACGCGGAGGATGACACCAGCCCCACACCTGACCCAGAACCCAGCCCAACATCACCCCGACAAGCGGAGTTGCAGCCCGAGCCCACCGACGATGGAGAGCCAGAGCCAAGAGCGACAGAGCCAGAGCCGGACACATCGGACCAGGTGCGAGAGCCGACTGCAACATCCGCGACGGTGGAGTATGACGTGGAGCAAGAGAGGGCTACAGAGAGCCCTGCCCACTGCACCACCACTGAGGGTGAGCTTGGACAAAATTCTGGGGATTTAATAGACTTTTTCTCGGATCTCGTCGAAGATAACTCTGGTAACTTAATTGACTTTAATATGGAAATACCCGTCTGTCCTGTCTGCCCGCAATTCCCACCCACCCACCCTCTGTCATCCACTGCCATGTCTGTCTGGCCACCGCTGTCCCCTGACAGCCCCTCAGCTCACCCTCAGCCCAACATCTGTGCAGTGGGCTCGCCGCGGGGCTGCCAGTTTCCAACGGCGTCTCGGCTGGAGGATCCCTCAGCTCCGCCTCCAGCCTCCGAGTCCTGGACTCCGCCTCGGCCCTTCGACCCCGCGGTTCCACCACGGCTCTCGACGCCCTCCTCTACACCGTCACCCGTCGATCCACCAGCTCCACCGGGCTCCATCGTCTTTCCGGCTCCGCCCTGGTCAGTCGTCACCCCATCGGCTCCTCAGGACTCTGCTCCTCCGGCTGTGCCTCGTCGCGCCGTCCCACCGGCTCCTTGGGACTCCTCCTTCCTGCGGGCACAGCCTCCATCCTCTGTCGCTCTGGCTCCGCCGCGGATCTCCGGGACTCCGCCTCCGCCTCGGGCGCCAGAGCCTGTTCCACCTTGGCCCTCCGCATCCTCGGCGTCACCCCGGATCATCGGCTCTCCGTCTCCGCCTCGGGCTCCTCCTCCATCTGCTCCGCCTCTGTCGGTCGGCCCCATGGAGTCGGCGGTCCTCCCTCCACCATGGCTCCTCCCTCCGTCGGCTCCACCGTGGGCCGTCATCATGGCTGTGGTCTGGGTCCTGTGGATTTCCTCCTGCTTCAGGTCCCTCCTGTGTCTTCCCTGGCTCCTCCCTCCGTCGTCGCCCCCATGGACTGTCTTCTGTGTTACCTGGACTTTTGTTCTGGTCCTCCTCCGGGGGTTGCGTCCTCCGCCGGAGCCCCCTCCCTCATTGACTTTGGTTTCCTGGTTTTCCGCCCCTCTCGTTTTTTCGTTTTTTCCACGGCGCGAGGACGCGCCTTTCCGGAGGGGGGCGTAATGTCACAGTTCTGTCTGTATTGTCATTGGTTTTTCCCATTTGTCTTCCCCCCGTTGATCTGTCATTTGGTTTAGCCCTCGTCACCGTCATCTGTTACACCTGTGTTTTATTATCAGTCATCAATGTCACCTGTGTTTCTTGATTAGTTTGTCTTTAAGAGTCTGTCTTTGAGTTCAGTGTATTGTCGGTCCTTAACGTTTTGATGTGTGTGAAAGCTCTTCGTGTTCCTGCCTTGTTCCTCTTGGAGAATTATATTAAATATATTGTATTTGTGAATATCGTCTATCGTCTCGTCTAGTCCTGCATACACCCGTAACAGTATCTGAAAGAGCCTAGTGAAACATGTTGATGCTCTTCTTTCATGCTACTTCCCCACCAACAGTGTGCAAAGGTGGATCTGGCTGGGAAAAAAGGCACTGCATTGTCCTCTAATACTTGCTGACCTCAAACTAGTGAACACTAATATAAAAGGCATGATGTCTGGTAACTAATGTTTTCAGAAGAATAACAACTTGATAAGTAAGATTGATAAAATTGTAATATAAGTAAGTCTGGTAATATTGACGCAAAACGAAAATACATAGCACAAAATTAGCTCAATTATAATCAGCAAAAAGTTCAAGTGATTTGAGATCTGTAGTTAAGTAAAGGTTTGGTTTTTCACCTACCATCTGGAATGAATATGGTGAGAAGGCAGGCCAGGCCGCCTACTGCCAAGAATGCTAACTGGGATATCCTGCGTGAGCGGTTTAGGGTGAAGAGAGTAATGGTACGTGCCGGCATCTCCACCAAACCAAAGATCATCTGTGTCAGGTAGATATTCATACCAAAGTCTGAAATATTGAGTGAAAGCCCATAGTACACTAGGACATTTACAAACCTGTAACAAACAAAATCAACAAAATCAAATATTACTACTGTATCTTGTGACAAAGGAAACTATAGGGCATTCCTGTTTTGTAGCACCCTTAAAACACTGTAAGTTCTAAAAATGAATATAGGAATGACACAACTTAAGATAGCAAACGTTTTTGTTATTAATTATTATAAAACATAAAAGGAAAACATGTAGTTGTTATGAAACATAAAAGGGAAACATGTAAAACTTAAGGGAAATGAGAGTGACAGCAGGAAATGCTGGAAAATATGACTTTCCTGTGTTTTAATATATTGTAGGGTTACTCTACTGTCATTTCTCATTTATTAAGAGGTAGTCATGCAACTGTCATTACCTCTAAATAAAAAACAAAGACATGTTCTTTGATTAACAGTTTCAGAGTTATCTCTTAATAAAGTTCATAAATCGCAAATTCATAAAGTAATTTGCAGGTCCAGTGAAGACAAGATGTTATTGATAGCTCTTTTAAGCTCTCACTTTTCACATCACATTTTTTTCCACAAATATTTTCTTTTATTTTTAGCTTGAGAATTCTAGACCTGATTTTGTCTGAGACTGTTACTGTAAATCTTTCATTTTAAATTGAAGTTGGGTTATTTGTGGTTAACTCTGCATATTTACCACAAGTAAAAGAGAATAAGGGACTGTTTCCTCATTTTGGGCGTTCGGACCAAATCGATGACAGTGTACTTCCTCAGGTCTTGCATTTTCTCAGAGTTTTTAGGGCTCTGTAAAACAAAAAAACACATTTCAAGTATTCTTGGACTAGATCCTTCTGTAATACAAGCTGGAGATTGAGACTCTTTTGAATGTGTGACAAAAGAGAGCTGCAACGGCAGATAAAATGCAAATACAACTGCATAGCCCTATCGGGAAATTTAGTTTGACGTAGTAACTGTTTTACAACATGTAAAACTTCAAAACTTACAACAGGTTTCTAGTTTCTACTTTTGTTACATCATGACACATTTTGGCACATTTTGAATGTTTTCCTTATTGGACACAATCAGCTCAGGTCATGAAGTACCCTACTAATCAGATCAAGAGGTTATTCAGCCGTGGTAAATAAGAGAGATCGAAAATGTGCAGTGTTGATGAGGCTCCTAGACTTGTTTGTGTCTTTGCCTGTGGGCAGTGCCTGAAACCCAGGAGGAGTAAAGCGGAACAGACGCTACAATTCTTCTTTGAAAACAAGTTTTATACAGTCTTTGGTTTGTTCGTTGTAAACAGTCTCTTCCTATCTGGCCCAGAATAAGCTGCAATAGGGACTAGTTTTTATGCTTATAGTCAAAAGTCTGACTATGGCAGGCTAAGAGTATGCCATACCTGACAGAGCTCAATGTCATCGTCTACCAGAGGTTTGCCATTAATAAGTGCTGCCTTACGAATCAGATCCACTGCCTCTTCATGCTTGTTATTGGCCATTAACCAGCGGGCAGATTTAGGAAGCACCCTAAGAATGCAGAAAACATACATGAATAACGAGAATACATGCAAGAACAAGGGCTACAGTGGCCTCAAACGTAACTGTAACATTTTGGACACTTAAGTCACAAGTCACGTTGTGGCCTTTTTGTGTTTCATGTGCAACTCACCAGACGTAGAACAGGAAGAGGAAGCCTGGGGCAGATATGGCCAACTGCAGCTTGCGCCAGTCTCGGATGAGGTAGGCCACACCTGCAAGCAAAATGTAGCCAAAACCGAAGAAGTAGTCTGTAATGACACCTGCCAACATGCGCTTCTTTGGGCCTGTCCACTCAGTGCCTGCAGAATGAAAAGATAAAATGCACACATTGGACAATAAGCTACACTCACAGTAAACCAGAAGGTCCCAGTGCCAGCAGACATCGTGTTAAGCCTATAATCGAAGACTGCGTCTTGTCTTTAACCACAGTACAATTTGAAAGAATATATATATATATATATATATATATATATATATATATATATATATATATTCTTATTATTATTAAGAAAATGCTTTTGCTACTACAATGATAATGCTTAATACTATTTTTTTTTGAGAGAGAGAGAGAGAGAGAGAGAGAGAGAGAGAGAGAGAGAGAGAGAGAGAGACTATTTTAAAATGTTGAAGACTTTAGTGGATCTCTTACTTACCCAACACAAATGCATTCATTATCACTGCAGAAATAGTCATGCCCACCACAAAGCGAAGCAGGACATATATGTAGAAATTTGGGGCGAAAGCTACCCCCACTCCAAAGATGGCCTGTACTGCTAAACCAATTAATATGATCATTCTGCGGCCATACCTAAAATACAGAATAGAGCCATAGGTCATTTCAGAGATACACTACTGTATGATTAAGCTCAATTACTAATATGTTTCCTAGAAAAGAGGTTTGTATGGGTGTCTCCTTGTGAAAAAGAACTACTGAGTGTGCACTTATGAATGTATATATATATATAAACAACAACAACAACAAAAACACTCCTAAGTAATTGCATTCAAAATAAATGTAAAAATAAAAAGTAGTATTTCTGTTTCAATCGTGAGTTTGGTTTGGTCTGGACTGATCAAATGAATACCTCCTGGATGCAATGTTGCTTTGAGTAAAATTAACACCTTCAATGTATCTAATTAAACTTCCTAATAATTGAGAGAGTGCTCTATGTAGACTGCAGCATGCTGATAAAGAGGATTTTCATGGCAGATTAGTTCGTTTTTAACGTGCACATAAACAAATGTACATTGTGTATGTAACAAGGAGTACTTGTAATATTTTGACATAAAACATATGACCCAGACTACATTAAATATGTGTTTACTTGCTTTGAGGATAAACATGCCAACCACAATATTGTTTGTGTGGTGAATTGTTGGCTGCCAAGAAAATGAAACCATCCTCCCAAAGTTCAATTTTAAGCAATAAACTATTTTGGTACTATATTGGATCCAGTGTACAATCTTTGTCCTAAGGCAAAACCTTTTGAGAACCACATACTGTAGATGTTGCTCAGTCTCATGTAAACATCTGTAGTATTTCCAGTATTTTAGAGCATTCCATTTCACATTCTGACTTCAGTTCATTCAGCAGTAAATGTTTTCACACTACAGTGCTGCTATTGTCTGTTCAACTCTGAAATGTGAACATGTGCTGCTTATTAGATCCGCTCTCTAAAACCATTACATTTACAATACTGCAGAAACCTTCTGATTTGGCTATAGCACAAGACATTACTAGTCAAATCACCACTTCTCTCTATAAATATCATTAAATAAAACCATAAATAGGTGTGCACACAGGACAGAAGCCTTCCCAGCCATCTCGAAAGTGTGACAGAGCATAAACTGTTTTTCTCATAGACAGAGTCACACTTGTCAGCTTGCTGAATGGGTGTGTTCAGAGTTTTTCTGAGACCTGTTTAAAAATATCCAAAACTTCCTGGTATTTAAGCACTTGTCCAGGCCCGTGCAGTTCGCCAATCATCTTATGTCAATCAGAAGTGTTCTAACTTGATATTAGTCCTTGAATTTCAGATCCCGGTTTTTCCACTGGAGTGGAAAATGTTTTGGATGTGTGAAAGAGATTGTATGCATTTAAAGTTACCTTGAGGTTCTTCTACTTACTTATCAGCAAGGGCACCAAACATAACAGCACCAACCAGCAGCCCAAACATATAGATAGAAGATCCTATGTTGTTCAAAGTGGCATCTTCACACACAAGATCCCACTGTAAAATAAGGTCACAAGGTAAAAATAAAATAAAATAAATCAGTGTTATACTTCATAATCTGGTTATACAAGGTGGTTTGTGGAACATTATGGGTAGTTGTTGTCAGTCCAGGTGGTTTATCAGTCCTAATCAGCTAGGTCAAGATGGCCTTTCCTATCCCCCAAAGTCCATCTAGACTAACTAATGACAAACGTATTAATATAATCAGCTGTTACTGGAAACTGTCTTTAGTTTCAGCAGGGATTTCATGAGCCCACTCTCATAAAAAAGTGCTAGTATTGTGCCTTCAGAGGTACAACAGCTTGTCATGGTTGCAATATATTTAAAGGGATAATTTTGTACCTCCCCCTATAAGATTAATTTTAGTACCTTAGTGTTGTATATATACCCTTAGGTATTACTATTTAGTGGTAAATAGAGAATAGAAATGTCCAATTTGAAAGTACTGCCATAGTGACAACCTGTTTTTCTAAATGATTACACATAATTATTTCAGTATCACATTTTTAGTCTTTCTTCACCACAAAAATACGTTTGGTAGGATCTTAGAAGTAGTTTGTTCCAGAAACTGTCCTAGAGGCCTATACACCTGGACTAAAAATACCCCCCTAAAACACACACCAAACTTTCTTCCACCTCAGCCCAGCAGCTGGACAGCAAACAGCAGTATCAGATAGTCAGCCCCGTTGTGAGGTTGGTCAAAGATCGAGTGTTTGTAAATCAAAGCAGGTTCTGCCAGGATGTCCTGCTGTGAGCAACCCATCTCTCTGGTCACGTCACAAAAGGAGCACAGTTCCATTGGTCTGTTTTGAGGTCCTGTGAGTTACACCTCTTTAATGAAGCACGGGAGGCCAGAAATTCTTAATGCAGTCTGCACCCAAATCTTCTAAACCACAATACATGACTGGCTCCAATAGTACCAGAAAGAGAGATGCATTAAGAAAGAGCAACGCTTTGCATGTTACATCACAAAACCACCACATCCTGTTATACAACCATGATGTTTAGAGATTAGCACTCACCTCTGTGACAATAGTACTGAGAAAGACTTCCTTGCTGAATTCCCATCCTCCTGTGCAGCCATTAGAGGCGGACGAGTGCTCAGTAATTGGTGGACTATGATTAAGCTGGGACAGAGGACTATCCTGAAAGGACATGCAGGACTCCCCAGGAGCAATGCTGAAGTTGAAGCCCAGCCTGGGGCCACCCCCATCACCCGTTGGCCAGGCGGATCTGCACAGGTGAGGGGGTACGGCCCCAGTGAAGACAGACACCAACATGTGAAAGGCCAAGAAGATCTGTGGCAGGCAGATCCACACATAAAGCGTCTTCTGGAAGCGTCCAAACCCTCCAATCCGGTCCAGGACTTCGTCAAAATTCATCCTGCCTTTCCTTGTCACTTCACTTCATGTAAACTTACACAGCATCTATTCAGATGATGACAGGGCCCACGAGTCTTAGGACACAACAGAAGTTGGTGTGTAAGTGTACATGTGCGTAATGCTCTAGATGATGTCAGGTCAGTATATTGTGATATTATCAATGCTATGAAGTGGAGCTCTGGGTACAGCTAGGAGGGACAAGCGCGTGTGAATGGCCGGTGTAGGTCTCCTCACACCTGTAGCAGAGAGAGGGAGGGACGGAGAAGGAGAGACAGAGAGCACCGCAGCGGAGTTCTGACTGTTTGGGTTGTTTGAGGGAAATATAAGCAGGGGAGGGCTGGGAGTGACCCAGATATCTGAAATGAGCCAGTGAGCATGAGGGGGAGGGACAATTGAGTGAAGGGGTGGAGATTATCTATGACAAGAGGGAAGAATTACTTTCACACTCTTTCTCTATCTGCATTGCAAACTCAAATACACTGTTTCATTCCTCTTCTGAACAGCCTCCCCCTGCACTTGTTTCATTTTCTCCAGTCTTTTCAATTTTCATTTCATTCACAAGCATCTGTGGGCGAGAAAGCAGAGGAAGTGTAAGAGAAAGTAAAGGAGGTTTGAATGTTGCATTGTCATCTCTCTCTAACATAAATGGTTTCTTTTTCACTACTTTACACACAACAATTTAGGGTCACACTTTAGTTTTGGGACCTGTTCTCACTAATAACTTATTATTAACTATGCCTTAATAAACTCCTAATTTGCTGCTTATTAATAGTTATATAGTTAGTAATTGTTAAGTTGAGGTATGGTGTAGGATTAAGGGATCTAAAATATGGTGATGCAGAAATAGGCATTAATATGTGCTTTTTAAGTACTAATAAACAGCCAATATGCTAGTAATATGCATACTAATAAGCAACTACTTAATAGTGACAACTGGTCCCTAAACTAAAGTGTTACAGAATTTTCTGAGCTATGAAAGAGCAACATCTGATCAACAAACTTTTCTTCTTTAGTGAGGTATTTTAGCGCTATCTGTGCATTTATTCTGATAAAGGGCAAACTATTCTATATTAATTACCAGAGCCATGATAGGGGCCAGTTCAGAACCAAGCAAACAGATGACAAAACTGAGACAGACAACCTGCTCCCCTGTAATAATCGACCGCTCTTTGTCTCTCTGTCCCTCTGTCTATGTCTTTGCCTTTCTTTCATCACTTCTTTGTGGCTAGAGTCAGGAGTTTGAGGATGAAATAGGTCAATTGGACAGATAATGTTGAGAAAAATGCGAAGGATGAAAGGCTAGCAGGATCATAGAGGTGGAGATGAAATAAATTAAGGGGGAGTAATGTTGCTGCTGTTTTTCAGCATTCTTCAGAGAAGCGTGCATGTGGGATTAGCCACACACCCATCCACACTGACTCAATGAAAGGGTGTTTCTTCAATTATGCAAGGAAAAAAAAACTGATTTTAGTTTTTTTTTGATGTATAAACACATTCATATTGTTATATGTCTTTTAATCGTTGTCCCAGACCCAATTCATCAATTATCAATTAAAATAATATCAATTTTGACCAACTTCTGACATACATTTTTACATTTTCCAAGGTGATGTGTCAATCAAGAGCAAAGGTAAGATAAGATAAATATAAAAGATGTAATGTTAAAAAAAAAAATCAGTATGATCAATGTCGCGAGTGAAAACAATACTTTCAATTTTTGTAATTTCTGATTCAAAATATTATCTTCATTTACTCATGTCTTTCCAAAGTTTCTGTGTAAGCAGTCTCTTCAAATGTAAAATGAAGTCCAGCGATCACTAGCAATTTGTGGATTTGTTATTAGGGTTAAAAATATAGTTTTTTACGGCACCATCCTTTAATAACAGGCTTTTGGAAAAAACCTAGATAACAATGCACTTAGACTGAAATGAATGATCAGGGCTCTTGTTGACAAGAAGCATAAGTTTTGACAAACTTTCAAAAAAAAAAACTTTTTGCAATTGCATCTGGTTGTCAGGAATAATAAACTCTAACCAATGTCTTTCTTTTGACTGGGTAGGCCAAGTTTCTGAACACAGAATGTTGTAGGCATGTGTAAATGTTGGCAGTCATGTATTTATGTAGTCGGATGTCAAACATTTACTGAAGTTCAGAACAAGTTGTTTTCTCAGGTTATTTTTATGAAATATCCTTTTTAAACGGAGACAGTTCTCATTTCTAACCATTAGTGAATGTTTTTATAACATATCAAATTTAATTTATATTATATAACCCTTTTAAAATGGTTGTGAATTACAATCGAATGACATAGGAGAACTGGAATGCCGGTCAACAGGAACCGCACTGTAGCCCCTCTCAGCAGGGTTGAAATACTTCCTTATACTCCTGTGTTCAGAGTATTTAAACAGACCTTTTCTGTCGTAGGTTGGTCGACACAGCAGCTTCTATCGAGAGTACAGCATGCACAGACATACAGTGTCTGCATTCATTTTTACAGGCTATAGTAATTATAATTTACAGAATGGCTGTAAATGCAGAGAATTTGTAAATAGAGAATAAATACAAAGTACTCATGGGGAACATTTTAGTCAGTTTACTAGAATTCCTGAGTTTGTTTCTGAATTTATATTTTAGGGTAAAACACTTATCAAGTAGAATTCCAATTGTGACTATGAAAGAAGCCAAAGAAAAAAGTTTGAGGTGATGCCACGGAGAATTTCAAAGTGTTGTCACACACACATCAAAGAATTAATTCCTTAATTAAACCAAACAACGTACTAATGTGGTATCTAACCATGTTTTTGTAACCATAAAAAGTTTGTTAAAAAAAAAAAAAAGAATGCAGAATGAGGAACAGATGCTGTGAATTAACGTATGGTGTTCATTCTAATCGGACCGAATGAAAGTGAGCAAGTCACAAAAAGGTTTTTCTTTGGGATTGGAGAAAAAATGCTCAGAATTCAGCCTGAAGACAAAAAAAAAAAAATAAAATAAAAATACAATGGTCATATAGGGATGGGCCTAGGTGGGCCAGAACTAGTCAAACAACTGACTTGTCTGAGTGAGTTTTAACCACTGTGCTTTCAAAGCAGCCAACCCCCCTGCAGCCCTTCTTCTTTTTAGGACCTGAACAAGCTAATCAAGGTCTTCAGGACTGCTTAAAAATCACAGAAAGGTATAAAGCAGGTTGCAAATAAAAACTGTCCAGGGTAGAGGGTATCCAGGAGCAGGGCCTCTGTATTAAAATGAATCATTCTGTATTCAGGATATGCATCATTTATGTTGTACCCCTCTGTATTGGAGAGTTTTCTTTGAGGATTTTGTATTGATAGTTTATTTGTTTAACCACAAAAATCTGTCAGTTATGATCACCAACTACTCAGCTACTAGACAATTATAAAAGGCACATCAATAGACTGTATAAAGGTGCAGCTCTTGTGAAACTCTGTTCTGATCTTATCATATAATCACAAGAGTAAGTGACTCATAGTGAGTCACTAAGAGATAAGTATGACACTGTAAATTAAACACTGAGACTGACAAATTTAAGACAATGCTTGAGGTGTTGATGCACTTTATTTGCAGTCATTCTCTTTTTGTGGCTCTTTGCAGCACCTTAGGTTTAAAAAAGGTCTTTTTTTCTCAAATTTAATTTTTTTTTTTAGAAAGAAAGACAATGAAGAGTAAATGTTTTTGCTTTTCCTTTCTTGCTCAAATGTCTTTTTTTTCACTGTCACAAAAACATTAGTACATTTGTCATGACAGAATATTTGTTCAATGTCATTTTTATTTATCTGATAATTTTTTTGGGTTTTTAAAATAAAGTCCACAGCAAGGGCCAGTCCCATGTACTTTATTTAAATTACATTTCACATTCATATTTTTTATGTATCATCTTTTTTATTTATTTGTAAAATCTGCCAATGTATGTTCCCAGTGATATAATCCTAATTTAGCCAGAATTCAAATATGTGTGTGTCTGTGTGTGAATGTGCTGTGTGAAGGGTAATTTTAAGGAATGCATGTACTGGTGAGGAATGCTGATTGATAAAATGCTGTACTGATAAAATGCATTGTTTGAATGCGCACAATGGTTAAGATAAAAGTGTCTGACAAATGTACATAAGACAGATTTGTATTCTGTCATAAACCCAAAGTATTTTGTAATTGCATTGATTAAAAACAGCTGAATCAATGGAGTTTAAAAATGTTTGTTATTAGATTACAGGTTCCTAAGCTCAGTCTATTGGTGTCTGGCTTCTTCAAAGCAAGTGTAGTAGTTGTTGTCTTCTACTAAAAAAGTTTTTTGAAATGGCTTCAGGCTTAATGGTAATTTTGGATTATTTATTATTTGGATAATTTGGTTAATATCATTTACTATATATTTATAATTTGGTTATATATGTTCTGCTTTGAACCTCTGCAAATTCTAGTAGCTACTTAAAGGTAAAAGAAGGTGGAAGTTTTGGAATCCCCCCTGAGGCTTATCTAATCAAAATTGTGAGGTTTGTAGCCTCTTTTGTTGCTAAACAGAACAAGAAGTTGTTAAGACTTGCAGTTGTGACACAGCTTAGAGCTGTTTCAAAGCAGGTAAGACCTTTCTGATTAAATGCCAAACTGAATGTAATGAGAGAGATGTTTCCAACTGACTTACTTTTTGACTCATTAAAACAAAAATATGTAATGCTCTCTAAAAATAATAATAATAAAAAAAGTTTTTTTTTTTTTTTTGTGAACCAGCTTGAAAAAAAACAGCTCATCAGTTTTTTTAATGTCATCATATCATTTTATTTATGGTTATCTATGTTACATTTAATTACATTCCTAAGCTGAATAAAAACTGGTGCACAAACACAGAAAAGTAGGAATTTACATGCACTAATCAATTTCTTCTTTCTTTCTTTCTGACTGAGCAGATCTTGTGGATCAAACTATTTCGAACAACAGTTTGTTTTGGTAACTGGTTCAATGGGTTTACAAAAGAACAGTTTGTTCATGGCCATCACTAGATAGAATGCCAGAGAATAGCACAAAATGCAATAAAAATCATAACATTTGGCACCTCTCAGAGGGTATCACTTTTTTAAAAGCAGAAGTCGTCTTTTAAGGCATGCTCACACAGCAATTTGTATAGCAAATATCTGCTTAACAACTGGAGAAAGCTATGCATTAGCATTTCTTGTTGTATACAGTGGCCGGAAGTAAGTGATTCTGCTGCCTTTGCTCTTGGACACATTTAGTTCTGTGGCTGGGTACATAAAATTGTGTGTGTGTGTGTGTGTGTGTGTGTGTGTGGGGGGGGGGGGGGTTACAAGTGTCCCTTTATGGGTGAAAGAAAAAACATGCTGTTTTCATGTGATTAAAAAAAAAAAAAAAGGCAAATAAGCAGTTGCTCCCCAACTCCATTTCCCAGCACGTTCCTACTCCCAACTCGTCACATACTGATGATTGGTCAGGACTTTTTGACGCTCAGGGTACCCCTTTAGTGTCACTTTTGGACGTGCAGGGTCAAAAATAGAATAGAAAATATAGAACTGCAAAAATGTATATAAATTTATACTTTCATAGATATTTTAGAGCACCTAACCCCACCCCTACCCTAAACCTACCCCTTTCTGAACAATATAAAATACGCAACAGGCAAATAAAAGTACAGTGACAGGTATTTATTGCAAAAACTGATCATAAAAAGGCGTATAAAAGTATTACAGACAAGTCGTTTTGCATTCAAAGTCCTGCGATATCTTTATGCGAAAAACAGAGTAAATCATAATGTTTTAATCGCAGAAGATGATCTAGCTCCCGCACACATCACATTCAAAAAGACACTCCTGAACTTGTTTAACATGATGTAATCGGTCACGAGACACACAAGAGCCAACGGCATTTCACAACCAAAGCTGCTGTAATGCTTCTAGTGGCAATACACACAGACTACACACAGGATGAGCTGTACAGTGGACAGAGACGACGATCGCGTCTATTCCCTTTCACAAATCAATTGTTTTGCATCGGAAGACTTGGAATATTAATACTAATAATAAATTGTAGCAACAACAACTGCAATCAAGCATTTGCGATAACTTGCAATGAGTCTGTTACAGCGCTGTGGAGGAATTTTGGCCCACTCATCTTGGCAGAATTGTTGTAACTCAGCCAAATTGGAGGGTTTTCGAGCATGAACCGCCTTTTTAAGGTCATGCCACAACATCTCAATAGGATTCAGATCAGGACTTTGACTAGGCCACTCCAAAGTCTTCATTTTGTTTTTCTTCAGCCATTCAGAGGTGGATTTCCTGGTTTGTTTTGGATCATTGTCCTCCTGTTTGCTTCAGCTTGAGGTCACGAACAGATGGCTGAACATTGTCCTTCAGGATTTTCTGGTACACAGCAAAATTCATGGTTCCATTTATCACAGCAAGTCTTCCAGGTCCAGAAGCAGCAAACAGCCCATTACACTACCACCATCATATTTTACTGTTGGTATGATGTTCTTTTTCTGAAATGCTGTGTTACTTTTACGCCAGATGTAATAGGACACACACCTTCCAAAAAGTTTTGTCTCGTCAGTCCACGTCAGTCCAGAGCATTTCCCCAAAAGTCTTGGGGATCATCAAGATGTTTTCTGGCAAAACTGAGATGAGTCTTTATGTTCTTTTTGTCTTTACCATTCATAATGTTCCTGAGCATAAAAATTACATGACCCAAACTTGGAATTTTTGCTCTGCATTTTTCCCATCCAAGTGCAGTTGGGGGTTCAGTGCCTTGCTCAAGTTGTGGTACTGTACATTCACTCCCTCCACCTACAATCCCTGCCGGTAACGAGACTCAAACCTGCAACCTTCACTGTAAAATCGAATTAGTTGGGCTTACTTAAAAAAAGCATGCAAACCGATTTCCTTCAAATAACTAGGTAAAGTGAAATAGAAATAATATGTTGTACTGACAAATGTTTACTTACTACTTGATCCTTAAGGTTTACTCTTGACTTAGTATAGCTAGCCTACTCACTGACTGTCACAAGGAGTCAGACTGAGACGTGCGGATCCATTTGCAGCATTTATTTAAACAAACAAACACAAAGGGGCAAGCAGAAATCGTGGTCAAACACAGGCAGAATGTCGGGGCTGGCAGCGAGAATCAAAACACAGGGAGGAGTCCAGGAATCAAACACAGAGAAAACAAACACGGAAAGAAACGCTCGGAAATAATGACCAGATGGAACAATAAGACTTCGCAAGGTGGCTGTGTGTGTGAGAAGCTTAAATGCAGTCAGTGTGATGAGGTGCAGCTGTGAGCGGTAATCAGTGCAGTGAGAAACAAGGAGCAGGTGAATGCAGTGATTAGTGCAGTGGCTTGTGGGGAATGAAGTCCATGATGTGTAGTGCAAGAGTTAATGATGACAAGACGACCAATACGTGACACTGACTCCCAGAGTGCATTGCAGCATGCATACATTATGCAATTGGTTTGTTTTACTGTTGTTGTTTTATTTGCTAATTTTATTTATTGTCTTGTGTCAGTAGTAGCACAACAAAAAGAGCAAATAAAATAATAAAATGGTTATTGTCACAATTAATAAAGAAAAAATAATGAATTGTTACCATTGTTGTGATTCGCGTGCTGAATGTTGAAGTCTGTCTGTGACTTGAGCACATTACCATAAATGTTTAAATGATTGTCTCAACCCAATTAGGTTTTTTAAGGTGTTTATTATGAAAATTATGATTCCATTTTGCGTTGCTGCATCAATAGGAACAAAATTACAATAAAATAAACAAAGTTCCAAGTGCCCAACCAAAGGGAACATTAATCACTATAATGGTAGGTAAAAAACAAACAACATTTTATGAAAATCAACATCAATTTATGAAGTCAGGTTATGTGATATTCTTTCAAATATTTCAGTTGTATTGAAACAACATTCAAGATGACTTTTGGGAAATTAGTAAATGTAACTTGTGAGTGAAAAATAACTGTAGATTAACTATCGACCCTCCTCAAAAACTTTTATTTTCCTCTTCTTTTTTTATTTTGCAAATTAGCAACATATTAGTGCACTGCTGTCTCTCTCTGGTTTATTAATGTCATTGGTTCCTTTGTGGCTACTTGAATATTTTAAGTAAGCGTTACTCCAAGCAGTAAGTAAATTGTTTTAATTGCATTGAAAGTAGCTGTAACTTAATACAACCTAGTAAGTATAGCACAAAAGAACAAAAGTCATCAAGTAGCATTGACTGTACTTAAAATAGCAATCATCATATAGTGACTTAAACACTTGACTTAGGGTTTCCTTACAGATTACAATAGAATAGAATAGATCAAAAGATCTGTCAGTTTTGGCTTTTTAAGACAGATGAAGAAAGAAAAAAAAGCTTTTTTTGCTTTTAGACACACAGATATGAAGTATCAGTGTGAGAATCACAACAACGGTGACCACCAAAAAACCATGTTGTAGCCAATCAGAACTCATCCATGACTCCCATCATGCATTGCGACATGGATAAATTATGAGCTGTTTGGCCTATTTTTTAGTAAACCAAAACAAGCTGACTAAACTTAATGGTTTTAAGTTAAAGGACATTGATTACATTGATTTGGTTGGACATTACTATTTCACATTGATTTTCCTAATTCAATTGTGTTGTCTTAACAGAATAATTTTGAATAGATTGAAAAAAATCCTTATATGTTAATAAAAAACAATTTGGTTGTTTGGAACCACTGTCCATAATTGAATTGAGTTAGTTTAAAGAATCATTTTTTTGAGTGATAGTGTAACTCGGTTTTAGGGTGTTACTGAACCTTTAATAGCCTTGGCCACCTTTGTGAAGAGCAACAATTCTAATTCTCAAATCCTCAGAGAATTCTTTGTCATCAGATGCCATATTGAGAGAGTTGTACTTAAAGCACCCCATTTTAATTGCTCTAATACAAGATATACAACTTTGTATGGTCCTGTCAAGCAGACAAATACATAAACATGATGAATAGGACATGTGGCAACATAATGGCTGTATGTTGAGTTATTTTCAGAGCACAGTAAATCTTTACTGCTATACAAGCTGCATATTGATTACTCTAAAATGTATCCAAGTTTTATTTCTATAGTTTTGTCCCTTGAGAAGATACTAAAATGGTTGCTGAAATGTGAGGGGTGTACTCACTTTTGTAAGATACTGTATATAGTGTAAAGTTTCTTTTCTTTCTTTTTCTTTTCTTCAGAAAACAAGGCATCCTCGTGGATAATATATAAGGCAACACCAAGGCGTGTCATTTAAATATTAAAGATTTTAATATCACTATTTTAAGAATTAGGAACATTCTCACAAACTTCTTAGAATTGATCTTTATACTTTATTTTCACAATAATATAATAGTATAACTTACCCATGAACAACACTACCGGTTTCCAAACCCTAATAGCAGCAACATTGTGTCGAATGAACATTGTCTCAAATTCTTGGAACTACATATTAGTTGCACATAAGGCACATAATTCTGGACCATTTATTCAATAGACTTTCATAAATCATTCCTTACACATTTGTTACTGAAAAAAAAAAAAACAAAACAAAAAAAAAACACTGATAATAGAACAAACTTCACCATCAGTACTAGAAGAAAGGATTGGTTGTGTCTTTGCCCTATACAGATTTTGCCAAGTTTCTGCATTGATTGGTACATATAACAGGTTTAGATTTAGGCTAATACTTAAAAAAGTTTATTGCAAATATCATGATATAATCATACATTTATATCAGGAAATTTATTTCATATTATAATATACAAATTAGTACAATGTTTAAAAGATCAAAATACTTAGTCAGAACCAAACACTTTGATTGAGTTTTCAAACAGTTATTCTATATCATAAAATAAAAGCTCTTGTCATGAAATGAGCTGGATTACACAATGAGGTTCAAGCTGCCCCCATGTGGCAAGATTCAACTTTATGCAAGAGTTACAAAACAGCTATAATGAGTATGTAAGCAGTATACACATGATCATATTTCCAAGAGGGGATTATGTGGGCTGGCCATATAAAGGAATTTAGACATTACTAATACTAACACATAGACACAGGCTGATTTGGTGTTCTTTCTTGACACATAAAGGCACGGTTCAACCCAAAATGATAATGCTGTCATTATTTACTATCATATAATAATACCTTCAGATCTTCCAAAAAAAAAAAAAAAAAAAAACCCATATGCTATTTTTAAAAATATCTTTTTTAATCCCATAAAGCACCATGATGATGGTACAGTTGTCGTCCGTAGCTATAAATTTGCTTTGTGTGAGGATGAACAATCTGAAATTTCAGTTGCTATTTACTGATAATCAAACAATTTGCAGAACCTCTAGTCTGTGTAATTTACGTCATAATGTTATGGATTCTCACATACATAAACACTATAGAACATTTTTTTTTAATCTGGACACTGGATAATGCAAACTGAATGTTATATATAGTGAGAAGTAGATTTTCAGTGAATTAAAAAAAAAAACATTCCTCACAGAAAGCTATCATATAGCTTCAGAAGACTTGAATGAACTGCTTTTGCAATACATTTACTCTTTGAAGCTTTATGGACATGAAAACAATGAACTGTACGAATAAAGAGCTGTGTATAAATTCTCCTTTTTTGTTTCACAGAAAGATAACATATAGGTTTGAAACAACATAAGGGTAAGTAAATTATGAGTAAAATAAATTTTGAGTAAACTATACCTAATCAGTCAATCAACAGTAAGTGGTGTAATTACATATGTAATTACATGCAGGTATTTTATATGTACAGTGAGTACACATACCTAATGTAAAGTGAGTCCAACTGAATGAATAGTGAGAAGGAACCTTAGCTTTGTATTTGGTTGTGAGTCAGAGTTTGTTTTAAGATTAAGTAGTGTAGACAAGGATTTAGTCTTCTCCAGTTGGGGTCTTTTTTGTTACAATTTTTTGAGGTAGCAGCTGCCACTGAGATGAATGGGAATGCTAACTAGAATTTTTCTCAACATCATAGAGAAGAAAAAATGTGATTGTTTTAGTTCTAGATATGCCACCTTAATCTACAAAATGTACAATGTACAAAATAATACAAGTTTTATAAATCCTCATGTAATGCAGCCTGCCCTCTTTCATAAAGTCACTAGGATGATGTAAAGCGTTGGATAACACTGTCAACTCCCATTTATCCATGTTACTCAACCATGAGTAATGCCAGTATTTTTCAGGGGATATAACTGCTGTTAAGGAGAGTGCTCTTACTTTTCTAAACAATCTGACTCACAGTTTTAGACTTGGTGGAAGATAAAAAGATGGACAAAAATCTTAAAGCAATATCTACGGAGAAATTGAGGTGGCTTCTTTTGACTTGGGTCAACAAGCAACTAGAAGAAAAACAAGTAATATTAGCCACTCCCTTAAATTTGTATTTTTGTATTTTGCTATGAAAATATATATATATATATATATATATATATATATATATATATATATATTTTATTAATCTCCTGTCTGTTTTTGTTCTCAGACATTTTGCTGTTTATTTAATAGGTACACTACATCATACTGCACTGAGATATTCAATTGGCAGCACTGATATGTAATGGTTTCTAAAGAAGGCCCTTCGCCTGCGATCTCATATTTCATGTACGAGACGTGAGATGAAAGGCTCCACCAGGAGCCAGTGGCTAAATGAGAAATGTGTGCAAAGCAAATGCCTTTTGAATGACGCTCAATAACATGAGAGCAAATTGTGAACATTACACAAACACTTACACAAACCCATAATGCTCTCTCACGTGCATGTCTCACTGTTACACAAGAAGCAGGTTTGTGTGAAGAACCCCAAGGGGCAGAAACGGTAAAGAAATAACATAAAACACACTCTGATTTATGAAGTGATACCACAGCCAGCTGGCTTCCTTTTGGCTTCGTCTATTCATCTACACTGTAAAATCTAATTAGTTGGGCTTACTTAAAAAAAGCATGCAAACCGATTGCCTTAAAAAAACTAAGTAAAGTGAAATAGAAATAATATGTTGTACTGACAAATGCTTAGTTAGTATAGTTTACTTTACATGAGAGTTCTAGCAACTAAAAAAGGACTGTAGGGGCTACTTGATCCTTAAGGTTTACTCTTGACTTAGTATAGCTACCCTACTCACTGACTCCCAGAGTGCATTGCAGCATGCATATATTATGCAATTGGTTTGTTTTACTGTTGTTGTTTTTATTTGCTAATTTTATTTACTGTCTTGTGTCAGTAGTGGCACAACAAAAAGAGCAAATAAAATAATAAAATGGTTATTGTCACAATTAATAAAAATGAATAATATTGAATTGTTACCATTGTTGTGGTTCGCGTGCTGAATGTTGATGTCACGTATCTGGTCTTCCCTGTCATCATAAACTCTTGCACCACACTTCATGGACTTCATTCCCCATAAGCCACTGCACTAATCACTGCATTCACCTGGCCCTTGTTTCTCACTGCTCTGATTAGTTCTCACAGCTGCACCTCATCACTCTGACTGCATTTAAGCCACTCACACACACAGCCACCGGGCGAAGTCTTATTGTTCCTATGGTCGTAATTCTAAGCGTTTATCTCTGTGTTGGATTCTCTGTGTATGACTCTGGACTGTGTACCCCGTTATTGATTCCTGCTGCCTGCCATTGCGACCATTGCCTGTCTATTGAACTGTTTCCCGGATTACCTACGTTGTTCCTGTTTTCTGGTGATTATTCTTGCCTGTCGACACTTCTCAATAAAGCCTTGCTAATGGATCCCTACTCTCAGTCGTCCCGTTTGTGACAGAAGACTTCGCCGCTCCCCGGATCCAGCGGCTTTATTCACCAGCATCTCAACATGGACCCGTTCGACCAACTTCTGCTCCTCCGACAAGAAGATCGCCCCGTCGAGGAATATATTCACCGTTTCAGTGAGTTGTTGTATGGAATACAATTTTTTGATGAGGTTTACTTCAAGGACTTATTCCGTATAGGACTGAATGAACCAATTAAATCAATGCTACCTGGAGGGGAATTCAGCTGTACACTGAAGGACTTTTTTGAATATGCACTGTTGTTATCTGGTTCTCCGTGTATGATGGAACTCACAGAGCCACAGCACAGAATGTCTGCCAGCCTAGAGCCTCAGCACAAGATGTCTGCTAGCCCTGAGCCACAGCACAAGATGTCTGCTAGCCCAGGGCCACAGCATAAGATGTCTGCTTGCTCAGAGCCACAGCGTAAGATATCTACCAGCCTTCCAGAGTCTCCACTGGTTCCGCCCGGCCTTCCAGAGTCTCCACTGGTCCTGCCCGGCCTTCCAGAGTCTTCACTGGTCCTGCCCGGCCTTCCAGAGTCTCCACTGGTTATGCCCGACCTTCCAGAGTCTCCACTGGTCCTGCCCGGCCTTCTAGAGTCTCCGCTGGTCCCGCCCAGCCTTCCAGAATCTCCGCTGGTCCCGCCCAGCCTTCCAGAATCTCCGCTGGTCTTGCCCGGCCTTCCAGAGTCTCCGCTGGTTCCGCCCAGCCTTCCAAAGTCTCGACTGGTCCTGCCCGACCTTCCAGAGTCTCGACTGGTCCCGCCCGGCCTTCCAGAGTCTCCGCTGGTCCCGCCCGGCCTTCCAGAGTCTCCGCTGGTCCCGCCCGGCCTTCCAGAGTCTCCGCTGGTCCCGCCCAGCCTTCCAGAGTCTCAGCTGGTCCCGCCCGGCCTTCTAGAGTCTCCGCTGGTCCCGCCCAGCCTTCCAGAATCTCCGCTGGTCCCGCCCAGCCTTCCAGAATCTCCGCTGGTCCCGCCCAGCCTTCCAGAGCCTCCGCTGGTTCCATCCAGTCGTCCTGAGGTTCCTGTCTGCCCGGTTCGGGTCACGGAGGCCATGCATGGACTGTGTGGTTTCCCACCCACCCTCCCTGCTGCTCCAGTCCCGCCACCTCTGTCTCCTGACAGTCCCTCTACTCACCCACATCCCACCTTCGGTGCAGAGGACTTGCCGTGGGACTGCCAGTCGCCATCGGTGTCCAGACTGAAGGATCCCTCACCATCACCTCCAGTCTCCGAGTCCTGTGCTCCACCTCGGCCCTCCGACCCTGCGGCTCCACCCCGGCTCTGTGCTCCCTCGTCTCCGTTGTCGGCCATCGGCCCACCAGCTCCTCCGGGCTCCATCGTCTCTGCGGCTCCGCCCCGGTCAGTCGTCGCCCCACCTTCGCCTCTGGACTCTACTCCTCCGGCTGCGCCTCGTCACTCCGTCCTGCCGGCTCTGTGGACCTCCTCCCTCCCGTGGGCACAGCCTCGATCCTCTGTCACTCCGGCTCCGCTGCGTACCTCCGGACCTCCATCTCCGCCGGGGTCGCCAGAGCCTTGGGTTCCGCCTTGGTCCTCCGGATCCTCTGTGTCGCCCAGGACCATCGACTCTCCGGTTCCGCCTCGGGCTCCACCGGCTCCACCTCCGTCGGTCGGCCCCATGCAGGAGCCAACCCTTCCTCCACCATGGCTTCTCCCTCCGTCGGCTCCGCCTCATTTCGTGGTTCCAGTACCCCTACATGGACCTGGCCCTCCATCCCTCCTCCTGTTCCGCCTCCGCTCCACCACCCTCAAGATTGTATAAGGTGGTTAGAGCGTCTGGAAGCCGCTCCTTGTGGAGGGGCTCTGTCACGTATCTGGTCTTCCCTGTCATCATAAACTCTTGCACCACACTTCATGGACTTCATTCCCCATAAGCCACTGCACTAATCACTGCATTCACCTGGCCCTTGTTTCTCACTGCTCTGATTAGTTCTCACAGCTGCACCTCATCACTCTGACTGCATTTAAGCCACTCACACACACAGCCACCGGGCGAAGTCTTATTGTTCCTATGGTCGTAATTCTAAGCGTTTATCTCTGTGTTGGATTCTCTGTGTATGACTCTGGACTGTGTACCCCGTTATTGATTCCTGCTGCCTGCCACTGCGACCATTGCCTGTCTATTGAACTGTTTCCCGGATTACCTACGTTGTTCCTGTTTTCTGGTGATTATTCTTGCCTGTCGACACTTCTCAATAAAGCCTTGCTAATGGATCCCTACTCTCAGTCGTCCCGTTTGTGACAGATGAAGTCTGTCTGTGACTTGAGTACATTACCACAAATATTAAATTGTAAAAAAATTTCTCAACCCAATTAGTTTCCTCAAGGTGTTTATGAAGAACAATGAAAAAGGTCATTAATAAATATTAAAAATATATCAGCTAATGATTTAGTTAAATAGGTTACCTTCTAAAAGCAACCTGCATATTACTTTCTGTCCCTTGAAATCAAAAATTATGATTCCATGTTGCATTACTGCATCAATAGGAACAAAACTACAATAAAACAAACAAAGTTCCAAGTGCCCAACCAAAGGGAACATTAATCACTACAATGGTAGGTAAAAAACAAACAGACATTTTATGAAAATCAACATCAGTTTATGAAGTCAGGTTATGTGATGTTCTTTCAAACATTTCAGTTGTATTAAAAAAACATTCAAGATGACTTTGGGAAATTAGTGAATGTAACTTCTGAAAAATAACTGCAGATTAACTATTTACCCACCTCTTTTATTTTCCTCTTCTTTTTTTTTATTTTGCAAATTAGCAACATATTAGTGCACTGCTGCCTCTCACTGGTTTATTAATGTCATTGGTTCCTTTGTGGCTACTTGAATATTTTAAGTAAGGCTCAATCCCAATTCTACCCCTTACCCCTACACTTAGCCCTACCCCTCCGTTTGGCGCGTTCACGTGAAGGGGTAGGGGTGTCTCATTTCTCTTTTGGTTGGAGGGGTAGGGGTAAGGGGAAGGGCCAGATAGCCCTCCAAACGAAGATTTTTCAGGACCTCACTTCAAACGAAGGGCTAAGAGAAATTTCCAACATGGCTGCTCACTCGAGCAAGCAGACTCGTAAATATAAGTAATTTTTGCCTTTAATAAGGATTTTGATGACAATGTTTCATTATATGTATATTACCTTCAATCTTGTGTTTGTGTTTATGGTGTTGTTTTGTAAATAAACGTTTGCAAAAAAATCGCTAAAGTTTGCTAGCAGATAGCACTGATTGCACTGATATTACAAAATATATTTTTATGTCATATACACTTGACTGCATGTTAGAAACATGAAAGACCAGTGGCACGGCAATATGCAACGGTGGTGTAATGGAGGGTGTACGCAAGTATACGGTGTATACACACTTCCACTTTTTAAATCCCCTCTGATGCGCATTATTCAGTAGTGTCCTGCATTCGCCAAAATCATGGCAGTCCACCACATCCAGTCATGTGAATAAATGTAAAAATTCGATAAAAACACCCAATAAAGGCAGTGATGATGCAGTCAGGACCGTGGAGCCGGCTTGCTTTGAAATGTATTTGATGATTGAGTTGATGATTTTTACGATCAGAAATTTCTTAAACCAGTGAACCCCTGTAAACATTTTAGTCCAAGGATCCAGAAAACGAACGCGTTCAAATAGAAAGTTGAAAACGAAATTCACAAATGAAGCATATATACTTCTCCAGGCACCACTACACTGATTAACAATTTGCCGCACATGTGATAATGCATTGTTTGTTTTGCTTACGGCCACATGTGAATGAACGGTACGTTCACCGTACATTTGTACTTTTTGAAACATGACAACATTTTGACATCTTGGAATGAGTGATAAACATCTGCGCATGTCCTCTGACGTAACATTAGGAACTAGCGACAACCTATGATGACGTATAACAGTGTTGTAGTGGTGTCCCATTTCTTAGGGGAAATATTTTAGCCCTTCCCCTTTACACTTTGTTTCAAGGGACAAGGGGAAGGGGCGAGGGGTAGGCGAAGGGGTAGAAAATAGAATTGGGATTGGGCCTAAGCGTCACTCAAAGCAGTAAGTAAATTGTTTTACTTGCATTGAAAGTAGCTGTAACTTAATACAACCTAGTAAGTATAGCAACTAAGTAAAGATAACTAATTATATCTAAGTAAGGTAAACTATTGGATTTTACAGTGCAGGTCTGGAAGTTTTTCATGGTGACAGAGGAGGACAATGCTACTGCTATTTGCAACACATGTTTAGCAAGGATTCCGAGAGGAGGTAAAAAGCCGTTAAGTTTTAACAATCTTATATCTCACTTCAGAGGTCGTCATCGCGGTGAATCTGTTTTAGGGGCCGTTCACATGTCGCGCCTAAAAACGCGTGGAAAACGCTGAAGCGCCGCCTTCTCTTTCTTTCCAAACCCAAAGTCTTTGCCAAACCGCTCTGTAGTTTGAGCTCCAGTGGCGTCTGCCGTTGCTAAGCAGCCATGACATGCGCTCTCCATAAAGACGCAATAGTTTCAGCAAAGAATAAATAGATTTTCAGCATTAAAAATCGCTTGCAGTAGCTCTGTTATCAAATTTATTTAAAAATGTTTATTCCTGTACAACTTTGATAAGCTGTTTCTCCACCTTGCCAGTGCTTTCAGTGTTATTAAGGGAAAGGATGAAGCTGATTGGTTGGTTCAAGTCACACGACCTGCGTTGCCCTTGCGGCATTCTGAAGAGTTGAGATGTTTTTATCTCGATTCTGATGTTTTATTCCCCGCCTTGTACGATTTGGCTGTTGCACACATTCATGATATGATCAATAAGAATGGACTACATGTAAGCTTTACCACAGACATTTGGACATCTGACTTTACTCCATGATGCACTTTTCATTTTTTCCAGGTTGACAAAAAGTCAAAGCATTTTATTTTATTTAGAATTGTGCCTTACACAAAAAAATAAAAACATTTTTGAAGAGTCAGGACTGTTTGCTATGATTGTTAGACCCAGATATATAATATAAATTTCATTAGTTTATCTTAGATTTTGTATTCTCCTGTGTGCACAAAATTATCATATAAAAATATGAATGTATTTGTTATTGGTATCGGTATCGGCATCGGCCAAAAGAAGGACTTAATTATCGGCTATCGGTATCGGTTAGAATTTTTCATACCGTGCATCCCTAAAAAAAGGTAAAGATGTTGGCCCCAAAATGGTAAAGATATAGCATATTCCAGCAGGACCGTAGTCACTGTTTATAAGACTGGAGAGCTTAGTGTTTTAGGGTACAACTCAGAAGAAATTCTAATGGGACTTTCCTTACACAGGTCTAATGTAGTAACGTAAACAAGTTCTTCTATGTGGCATGGACTAGGCATTTGAGAGACAGTATTGAGCTTGAAAGGTCATGCAAGTGATTACAATCAGGATGATATGTGACATATGACATATATGTTATATGACACGCCATGATATGGGGTGGTTTTAATGGTCAAGATGACAACTTCCACCAGATGAAACAACTTCATTAAGTGGGAAGTGAAGCCAAATGGATGGCCAAAAATATTATTGGATCAATACAGTAACCTTTGCAAAATATATAATCTGTGATCCCCATGTACACATAGTAGAACATTTGTGGTTTGACTGTTATCTACTGTACTGTCTGTAACATGACACTCATTTTTGCCCTGACTGTTGACAATGATAAATGTATCCTTTTCCCACAACATAAAAATCATTGTCTTTTCTACCCACTGCTTTAGGTCCCAAGGTGCCTCCAATGACTGCCAATCCCTTTGTTGGTACAGTTTTCAGATTGGACCCAGTGTCTGTAGAGGCCTTGGAGACGGTGTGAGTTTCAGTAGGGGTTTTATCAGATGAAGTTATTGTTGCTCTGAAGTCTTAGGTGAAATGTCAGCTTGGCAGTCTGCCTTCTCCTCATCCATTGCTATGTAGGCATCCTGCACTGGACAGAAAGGGCACCAGATGACATGCCTTGTTTTTCACAGGCCACTTGTGGCAATTTTACAGAACACCCTCTGAGTAGGAACTGGTTAGTTGCTGTTGAAAATCTCCTGACTGTTTGACACAGACAGGTGGTCCAATGTAGACACTGACAGTGGCTCCCAGGTGTCTTTTATACAGGTAATGAGCTGAGATTAGGAGCACTCTCTTAAAGGGACTTCTCCTTATCTCAGTTTGTTACCTTTATAAAAGACACTTGTCCACAGAAGCAATCAATCAGATTCAAAACTCTTCACTATGCAAAGCAGCTTGGTGAGAAGGTGACAACAGTTGGTCCTATTATTTGCAAATGCAAGAAACACAAAATAACTGTCAATCTCCCTCGGTCTGGGGCTCCATGCAAGATTTCACCTCCTGGAGTTTCAGTGATCATGAGAACAGTGAGGAATCAGCCAAGAACTACATGGGAGGATCTCAAAGCAGCTGGGACCATAGTCACCAAAATAACAACTGATAATACACAACGCTGTGAAGGACTGAAATCCTGCAGCACTCGCAAGGTCCCCCTTCTCAAGAAAGCACAGGTACAGGCCTGTTGGAAGCCATTGAACATCTAAATGATTAAGAGGAAAACTGGGTAAAAGTGTTGTCAGATGAGACCAAAATCGAGCCCTTTGGCATCAACTCAACTCGCTGTGTTTGGAGGCGGAGGAATGATGCCTATGACCCCAAGAACACTATCCCCACCGTCAAACATGGAGGTGAAAACATTATGCTTTGGGGGTGTTTTTCTGCTAAGGGGACAGGACAACTGCACAGCATCAAAGGGACAATGTACCGTCAAATATTGGGTGAGAACCTCCTTCCCTCAGCCAAGGCATTAAAAATGGGTCGTGGATGGATATTCCAGCAAGACAATGATCCAAAACACACGGCCAAGGCAACAAAGGAGTGGCTCAAGAAGAAGAACAATAAGGTCCTCGAGTGGCCAAGCCAGTCTCCAGACCTTAATCCCATAGATAATCTGTGGAGGGAACTGAAGGTTCGAGTTGCCAAACGCCAACCTCGAGACCTTAATGACTTGGAAAGGATCTGCAAAAAGTGGGAAAAATCCCTCCTGAGATGTGTGCGAACCTGGTGGCCAACTACAAGTAACATCTGACCTCTGTGATTGCCACCAAGGGTTTTGCCACCAAGTACTAAGTCATGTTTTGTGAAGGGGTCAAATACTTATTTCACTCATTAAAATGCAAATCAATTTATAACTTTTTAAAATGCATTCTCTGGATTTGTAGTCGTTATTCTGTCTCAAACTGTTTAAATAAACCTACCATTAACATTATTGACGTACAATAATAGCAAACGTACAAAATCACCAGGGGATAAAATAATAATTTTCCCTCACTGTATAACAATAATAATAATAAAAAACATTTAAACAAAATGAATTGGATTGTGTGTGTTTACTCTGGGATAAAACTGTTATTGGAGAAATGACTAATGAAATGCTTATGAGCATATTTATGAAATAAAAAGATACAAACGGGAATTTGTAAAATGTAAAATAACATGACTTGTAAGAGGGAGTTGTGTCCTATTGTGGTACATGACAGTGTCCTCTGTTGCAACTAACCTGTTTATAAAATATTAGGAACTATTATAACATCATGGTTTAAATAGTGTATGCAAAAAAAATGTCACAAATGACCAACCTAAAATGGCAAAAAGCCCACATCCTGCCTCCGCTCCAGCTGCCGAAATAGGATTCCCTAAATAGCACAACTGCTGACAATTTTAGATAGTGGTTATGCTGGTAGATAATTTTGAAACAGAGGTGTGTGGATTATTTTGAGTGTGTGCCTAAGAAATAAGCATCAGGTCAGACAACAGAGACCATAAATTTAAAACTTTCACGTTAGACAACTCCAGTGCTCACTGACGACAAAATTCACAGAATGATGTGAATTCAAGAAATTCACAGAGATATGCTTTCTTGAAGCTTTGACCTTAGGGGGAAGAAATCATGACAATTGTCAATAGATTGGCAACTTGACTGGCAACTGTGAAAACATCAAATATAACAAAGTCAAACCTTCCAATTTGCCCAGCCATGTGCGGCCCTCAGGAAACCTTATCAAATTTCTAGAGCATCAGAAATCTGTTCAAAACTTTTAAAACAGATCTGTCATGCAGCAGAAAATGTCATAGTCTTTCCTAAAACACATAATGTTTCTGGAAAGTGTTTAAGGTAAAATGATATGATGAAAAAGCCATGACAACTTATGTTTTAAAGTTACTTTAACTCATAAATATAATTTAAGCAATTTCAAATTTTATTGTGAGTTATACTAGATTCAACTTGATTTTTAAATTCAGTTTAATGTTACTGAAATTTGGGGAGCCCAATTTAATAAAATAAACTTAACAGTTTAAGTTCTAAATTACTGGCACTAACTTCAACCAAGAAAAAACTTATTTAGCAAATCTAGACATTAGACTTATGTTTAATACATAAAAACATCGCAGTGCAACACCAATCAAGTAGACACAGGCAGAATAAACAGCGAACTAACTGAATCACGGAAGAATTTCAGACAAACACCTCATGAACTTGACGAAGCTGTCAGTTGGGCTCTGGCGGCTGGCGTGAAGAAGCAGCATATTCAGCATGTCGTGGATAAGGTGAGTAAATTATGTAACATTGTGTAACATTATTTTGAGGAGATCATTGTTTATTTAGCAGAGCAGAGTATTAGTTATGTTCTGTCATAGTTTTCTGAAGTGTGTTTACCTTTCAAGTTTTGCATTTGATACGGTGGCCGTTCTGCTGTGCTGCAAAGAGTTTTTATATAAACTGTGCTGTGCTACATTAGTGCTGCAGTTGTAATGTACAAGTCCCATTTGACACAAATTTGTTTCTCCACCTGCTGAACATCGTTAAAATGGGCAATTTGAGTGATTATAGGTGTGTTTTACCGATAAAAAGCATACCAGTTGTCTTTGCTGAGCGGGCTCTGCATTTTGGTGGGTAGGTTTTGCATTTTTGTACTAAATAATGTCTATAAACTATATCTTATTAAGATGAGCCAACATTTGAATGACTTTAAAGTTTTTTTTCCTATATTTCTATTATTAGATGGCTGAGTTCGATTGGTTCCCAGGTCATGGGCTGGAAGATGTAGGAGCGAGGAAACGACGAAGAATTTGTCACCGTGATTGGAGCTGTGTATAAACTTTATCTTATTAAAGGGGTCATCGGATGCCCGTTTTCCACAAGTTCATATGATTCTTTATGGTCTTAATGAAAAGTCTATAATATACTTTGGTTAAAAATTCTCAATAGTAGTGTAAAAAAACACCTTTTTACCATGCCAAAATCATCTCTGCAAAAAATCAACTCATTTTATTGCATAGTACTTTAAATGCAAATGAGCTCTGCTCGCCCAGCCCCTTTCTGTCTGGGATGATGAGCCATAAATGCGCATTTAGCCGCATTTAATGGCGAAACTTGCCAACAAGCACATTATTAAGAAAGGCCATTTGCAAAGATGCATAAAAAACCCTTATATTCACTTCTGCTGTGGGTGAAGCTGCATCAGGAACGATTCGCACGATCATAGACGCATATGTAGATTGGGATCGGCGCTTTCCTTTTAAAAGCTTAAGTCAGGAGTAAATGACTACTGCTATATTCATTATTACATCCAACCGCAGAACACCTCAATTGCTCTGTCGGAGACATTCTTGTCTTACCCTGCACCCGAGTCGACACAATGGCGATCGGAGTTCGACTGTTTCAGCTCGGTGAGAGCAGGTCTAAGGTAAGGCACTCATGTCAATCAACTATCGTGGGAGCGGCCTCTGTCAGTGTGCCATCAGACCAACAAGAAGCTGAGAATGACCTGATTTTAAAAAGGGGATATTACTTTTAAAGACTAAAAAAATACCACTGGGTGGATTTTTATCATTGTTGGGTGGTTGTGTACACAAATTGCCAACACACAACATGTTTGAAGAATTGAAGAATTTGAAGAATTTCATGAAGAATTTGTCACCGCGATTGGAGCTGCAGAGATCCATTTTTTTGCATTTCTGTATCTATATTTTAAGATAAATCAATATCTGAACCACTAAAAGATTTTGTCCCCTACATAATTGTTTTTCTCTTTTTACAGGCACACAGTTAGGCCCTTGATAAAGGGTAGGTTTTGCATTTTTTTACTAAATAATGTGTATAAACTATATCTTATTAAGATGAGCCAACATTTGAATGACTTTAAAGTTTTTTTTCCCTATATTTCTATCATTAGATGACTGATGATAGATCTTGTCGCAAGAGTTGACATTGTAGCGTGAACAAGCTTTGGATAATATTTGATTGTAAATAAATTATTTATTTATTTATTTATTGCGTGCAAACAAAGCACTCATGTTGCTTCAAAAACTGAGGTTAAACCACAGGAGTCACATGGATTACTTTAATGATTTCTTTATACTGTTCTGTGCCTTGAATGTGTAAGCTACGTTGCTGCCAGTGGAGGGTCAGAAAGCTCTCAGATTTCATCAAAAATATAATTCTTCATTTGTGTTCCGAAGATAAATGAAGGTCTATATAGGTTTGAAATTATATGATGGTGAGTAACTGATGACAGAATTTTCATTCGGGGTTGAACTAATAACCTTTTAATAACACTGTACATGTATCTACACACAGTTTTTTTTTTTTTTTGGTCTGCTGCCACATCATCACTTTTATTTATAGTTATCAGAAAGCCAAACCGATACCACACCAACTGATTTGACTGGTCATCAACAATCTACCCTGCCACTGCTGCCATCTTGTTTGCTACTACTCATTATTGTGGCAATTTTTTTTGCTGCTATATCGCTTCTAAACTGTGGTCACAGTATACAGCTTAAGCAGCCCTTGTTGTGTAAAATGTGTATCGCGATTTGTTTAACGTCTCAACTGACTTGAATCATCACATATTTGCATCCAAACTTGGTTGAGTCCAAACTTGGTCCTGAAAGACACCTGCCTTGAAGTATCTGGTGTTCCCAGTAAGACCTTTAACTGTTTCAGATGTGTTTAGTTAAGGATGGAACTAAACTCTGCAGGACAATGATCCTCAGAGCAGGATTGGACACCCCTGCTTTAAACCATCACTTTTTTGTTATTTAGAATATTGAATGGGTTTCTAAATCAAAGTATTTATGTATATTTAAGTTTATCAGTGTATATATAATAAACCAACTGTTGTTAATTTTTACTTTACCTGTTTTCTGATTTTAAAGGCTCATAGTGAAGGGCCTGCACTCAAGAAGGGCATGCAAGCTGGCCTCCTAATACAAAGACTATGATGCACTGCAGGACACATTTCTCCTTTTAAATGATCAAGAAAAAAAGGACTGTAATGGACATGTTTTTTCCAAGCTTGTCTCTGTCACAGCACAGAGGGAGGCAGAGACGGAGGTGAGTGTATAAGATAAAAGGTAAGTTTATTAACAGGTTTGGTAAGTATATTGAAGCAGGTATTGAGGTAAGAATTCTTATCTGAGATGTCCAGCATTTAGGTAAGTAAATCCAACTATGGAACCAGGAAACCATAGAGTCCACGGGAAGAGCATGCAGAGGTGTGATCGGTAGATCAGACAACGAGGAATGAATTTGTCCGGGTATATATAGGGGAGCTGATTGGATCCAGGTGAGTAATTAGTAATCAGGTGACAGTGAACGTGTGTGTGTGTCTTCAGGGGGCGTGGTTGGTGGATCTTGCTGTGGTAGAACTCTGACAGTCTCAGTGGTTGTTTCCTATTAGGTATGAGTATATTTTCAGCTTTGTTTGACAGTTTCTTAGCAGTTTTTTGCTACTTTTGTGTTCTTGTTGTATACATATACTAACATTCACACATTAGCATGCACAGGCAGGTTGTGTACTGTTTTTAATATTAAAAACCTGTTTATAAACTCTGCAAAAAAAAAAAGTAAATCTTTCAAATGTTGAAGTATTTTTTTATTCGTATTTAAAATAAGGTTTACATTATCATAACTAAAACACGTATGTTAAAACTTTTTTCAAATTAATTTAATAAGTTTAAAGTCAAATGAACTTAAATAAAGCAATACTAGATTGTTGCAAGATTTGAAGTCGTGAGTTGAAATAACTTGTGCTTTTAAGTTGAAATAACTTAAGGCAGCCACAAAACTTAAATTCTTAAGTTGAAACAGGCAAAAATTACATAGTGTAAATAGTGTTAAGATATGACAAACAATGGTATTAGAAGTTTAAATGACTATTATTTATTCTTCTTTTGTTTAGGGGTTCTAGAGGTTCCTTACAAAATGCAATAGAACTATACTTGATGTTGAAGTTGTAATTTAGAAACTCAGAACTCTAGAAGTCTGATTTCAGAGTTGCAGATGTACTGTATGATGACACTGTAGTTAGATGGGACTGTGAGAATGTATTCAGTTAATGATAAAAATTCACTTTAAAAATAGATAAAATGAGTCATGAATAATATAGTTCCTACGCTATATGACAATATACAGTATTTAGCACAAATGTGTTAAAATAAATATTAAAACAATGTCATTTTGTTTTCTTTAAAAAGCATCTTTCAAGCATTGTACCACAAAACTTCATACATGATACCAGTGACACTAAAAGTGACTTTCAAAAACTGAAGACAAACATAAAAATTACTAATAATTGTACAAACACTATCTCAGTTTATATATATAAATTACGAATTCCTGGAGTTCCCATAGTCTTGTTAATGTGTTTGAAAGAGTTATGACCAGAGTTGTGGAGAGATTAATGCCCAAATATAAAGACCAGCTAATCTAAATGCCCATACTGAGTTCATGACTTCTTTACTCTGTGCAAACATTACAGGAATGTAAAATCAAATACACAGAGGCCCAGCAAAATAACCCACCGGAAAGGCGCGTTAACCAAAAACACAACAACAACAACAAAATGTGCAAATTCTTAGAAAGTAGAAAACTAACTGTGTGTGTGTGTGTGTGTGTGTGTGTGTGTGTGTGTGTGTGTGTGTGTGTGTGTGTGTGTGTGTGTGCGTGTGTACCTGGTATTCATCACGTTGTGGGGACCAAATGTCCCCACAAAGATAGTAATACCAGTAGATTTTGACCTTGTGGGGACATTTCTTAGGTCCCCATGAGGAACCAGGCTTATAAATCATGCACAAAGAGTTTTTTTGAGGAAGTAAAAGTGTGCACAATCTCCTGTGAGGGCTAGGTTTAGGTGTAGGGTAGGTGTAGGGCCATAGAAAATATGGTTTGTACAGTATGAAAACCATTACGCCTATGGAATGTCCCCATAAAACATGTAAACCCAACATGTGTGTGTGTGTGTGTGTGTGTGTACCCCAAAATGAACTAAATCTGACAAAACCTCCACCTACATCATCGCTTGTAAAAAACATATATAAATAAAGTAGTTTATAAATGATACATAGAAAGTTTGGGGTCAATGTTGTGGGTAAAGTGTTTAAAATGAACTGCATGTAAAAGTAATAAAAGACTTGGAATGTTCTTAAAGTGTATTTCATCATTAAAATCCTTGTTCACATTTATCTTGACTGAGGAGGAGGAATAGTTTGGGTGATAAGTTGTCGCCCCTCACAGCCCCTCTTAATGCCAGCCCTGAAAGCAGCACACACCAGTTTGTTCTGGAAGCAAAACAGCACAGAGAAGGTAATTTATGCAAGTCAAATCTGAACAGTTATAGGGCAATTTCTTAATTCCCTGAATGCAAAAATTGGATCTGCGTTCTCATGGAGACTGGTCCTGCCAAGCTACTTTGAAAATTAATGAAACCCTGTGGCTTGTGGCGATACATTGAGGTCTTAACACATGAAACGGTCGGTCTGTGCAAGAAACTGAACAGTATTTATATAATTTTTTACCTCTGATTCACCGCAATGTCCAACTGTCCTGAGCACGTTCACAACAGCCAGTGCGTGATGAAGAGCAAGCAACTATAACTTCAGTCGATCAGGCTCAAAAGTTAGGAGTCGGTAAAAAGTCAACACTCCCGGAAGAGTTTGCGTAAGCAAACGTAATCTTTTAGTTTTAGTTTCACGCGCCGGCTGTTGTGAACACGTTTAGGACAGTTGCACATAGCTGTGGATCAGAGGTAAAAAATTATATAAATACTGTTCAGTTTCTTACACAAACGACTGAATCGTTTTAACACCTCAATGTATCGTCATGAACCGCAGGATTTAATTTGGTTTTGTCTGTATGTTTTTTGACTCTCAAAGCTGTGGATCCCATTGACTGCCATTATATGTCTGACAGACTGCAATGGTTTGAGTTAAAAAAATAATTTTTGTGATCGACTGAAGAAACAATGTCACCTACATCTTTGATGCCTTGGGGATAAGCAGATAAACATCACATTTTCATTTTTGGGTGAACTATGTTGTATTAGTGGTTTGAAAGTGTTTATTGTACTTGCGTATCTTCCTTGGTGGATTAAAAATGTCTCCTTTAAATTATCTGCGTTATGCATCTTTTTGTGTTTATTCTTAAAAAATTGCCAATGGAGTAAGAAAAATAAACTTTATTTAAGACATATTCTCTGAAAATAATTGATTAATTTATTTTGTTTTAAGCATGTTTTAATATTTAATAGATACTGATAAAGAAAATGTTTTTGCTGTCTTTAAAAAACTAATACTACAAGGTGTGAGGAGAGAAAGGAACAGCAGAAGGCAAGAGTGAGAGCAGAGGGAGGGTGAAATATTTCAGATAGAGTTCTGTGTGAGTTCTGTAGAGGAAAGGTGTGTTTGGAGAACAGACAGAGGGGAGCTTTGTGTACCTCTCTCAGACAGGTCAGCTCTCTCTTCCTCTCCCTCTCTCTCTCTCCCAGCCTTCCTTCTTTCCCTCATTCTTTCATTCGGGGTGCACAGAGCTCTTTTGCAGGCCGTATATGATGCTATCACTACTGTGCTGTGTTCTGCTGCTCTTTCTGAGTCAGGTAAGAGCTACCAATTTCATTCTCTCTTAACAATCAAAGCTTGACTATAACCAACAGCATCATTGTCTGTCTATTATGACTGGCCTTAAATATACACTCATAATTTGATGCTAATGAAAGTTTTAACTTGGCTTTGAATTTCTATATTTTTTTGGATGTTAACTTGTTGTAGTTGATTGTTTCTTAACATGTAGAGTATAGCATGTAAAGACTTTTTAGTTCATGTCTTGAGAAGAGCATTTTAGAAGTAGCTGTCAAAGTGCTTATGACAGGTTAGTTTCTGAGTGATGTAATGCAAGTCAGCTGCTATTTAAAACCTTGAGATGATGTGGCCTGTTAAATTGCATTTTATACAGCATTTTCTTAAAGAAAATCCTCCTCAGAGATGGTTTACGAGATGTTCATGACTTTGCTTTGGCATGTAAGTTCCTATTGTTATTTCAGTTTGACAAAATGAGCACATTCTGTAAATTTTGACAGAAAGACTTCAGATTTTTGATTTGACCTCTGGTGACCCTGGAAGCACTTGTGTGAAAGCGATGGGCCTGCAGTTAACCCTACGGTACAGAAATGATATAGCCCATATGATAAACAGCCCTAACTAACTACACTGAAACCTCTTTGTTTAGATCTCTGACATCTGGGTCATACTATATATTTTAATTATTATATGAATTACATTGTTATAAAATAAAATGATTGATATAATTGATGGAAATGGAATCAATCAAGCTTTGACGAACAGACTGAAATTAAATTATTCATATGTGACCGTGGACCACAAAACCATAAGGGTAAATTTTTTTAAACTAAGATTTATACATAATCTGAAAACTGAATAAATAAGCTTACTATTGATGTATGGTTTGTTAGGATAGGACAATATTTGGCTATTTGAAAATCCGGAATCTGAGGGTGCAAAAAAATCCAAATATTAAGAAAATCGCCTTTAAAGTTGTCCAAATGAAGTTCTTAGCAATGCATATTACTAATCAAAAAATTAAGTTTTGATATATTTACGGTAGGAAATTTACAAAATATCTTCATGGAATTGCTGCTACAAATATACCTGTGGTACTTATGACTGGTTTTGTGTGTGTGTGTGTGTGTATATATATATATATATATATATATATAGAGCAAGTCTCTTAATATTCAAAATACAGCTTTTGAACTATTACTAGAAATGACTACAAAATAGTAATAATGATATGTCATACACATATTATGTTCCCACATACCATCTGGTTAACTAAATTACAGTACCTACAGCATGTGGACATACTGTCATTTGCGCTGACGTTGCCAGTACTGTCTGTGTTGGGTAATAGTTTAAAAAAACATCAAGCTCTAAAATGTTCAAATGAATATTGTTAAACTGCAACCAAATGTATACCATTTTCTCATCTGGTTTGTAATATTTAATAAAGAATCAACCTTACACTCTGGCAAGGCTTTTGGGGGTAATTTACCCAAATGAAAGTAAAGAAAGATAAACTGAAAAAAGTAAAATGATATGCTCACGTGGTACTTAAAAGCAAGAAAATGAAAGACAGGGGTGTTATTTATTTGTGTCAACACTATAAATGCAGCTGGGTTGGTTGATGTTTTTCTTCCATAGGACGCTATAACAGAAGCGCAGTCAGTAGAGCTGTGTGAAGGGGCCGCTTGTTGACATCGGGGTTGGATTTTTCCTCTGTCAGCCTTTGCATGACGATTTGCTGCTAAAATCACTGAAAAAGCCAGAGAATTACAGTAACACAGTGCTTAAAGTGTCATGAAAGGTGGGAAGGTGGAGGTGATTGAGTATTGAAATGCAAGTGGCGCATTTCTTAGTTTTAAAAATAGAACCCAATGACAAGAAACTCTCAAGCCTCTTCTTTATCAGACAATACTAACAACTATTATGAATAAATCTAATTTGTTATTAGCAAGCATATTACTACCATATTGACTGTTTATTAGTACTTATAAAGCACATATTAATGCCTTATTCTGCATCACCATATTTTAGATCCCTTAACCCTACCCTGTACCTAAACTTACCAACTACCTTATTCTTAATAAGCAGTAAATTAGGAGTTTGTTTGAGGCAAAAGTCATAGTTAGTATTTAGCTAATAATAGCTAATAATTTTAACATTCTAGAGCTGTTGGTAAGCAATTATGAAAACTGAAGAAGCACATTTAAAATACAATCATAATATCCCCATCCCTTTAAGGAGCACTACAATCTATAAACCAATAACACGTCAGTTTAAAAGGATAGTTCCACCAAAACTGTAAATTTTGTCATCATTTACTTAACCTCATTTCATTCTAAACCTGTTTGACTTCTCTCTGTGAAACAGAGAATTTGTGGTTTACGACATAGCCTAATCTTCTATGAATCTGAAACATTTGTTTGTGCCGCTGGCAAGTCCAGCTCATTTTAGTGAATCAGGTTGTTATTTCAGTCCGGTCTCTGTCTCATATGTTTGGAAAGTTTGATTCATCGTAGTGAAACTCTCTCTATATATAAATCCTCTCACATGGAAAGCTAGAATCATTCTAGTGAATTGGTTTGGGCAGTTTTTGTAAATGAACAGATTCCAAAAAGATTCACGTTTCGAGTCCCTACCAACCTTTATAGAACTCTGTTCCAAAAATTAGGTAGTGTTCTATTTATTTATTTATTTATTTATTTATTTATTTATTTATTTCTACCTGGTCTCATGACAAAAATGTACCTTGGGGCACTTTTTCGCGAGATGCGAAATACATACCATAAATACATATCACTGCAGTTTCCAAAAAAAAAAGAAAAAAAAAGAAAAAAAAGAAATGAACACTAGAGGCAGTAAAACTCTGGCATCTTTTATTCCTTTTTTTACACAAAGTATGATTTACAGAGTTTGATAAAGCTTAATTTTCACACAGTTACTGGAAGAATATTATATTATGACTTAAAAACAATTGTAAAATGCTGGGTGATTTAAAAACTGATGCTTTTGAATGTTATCCAGATTTCATAGCGGTAGGTTTGTTCGGTAGCTCACGCAGTATGGAAATATACTTGAGGGGTAAAGAGCTAAGGTTTGACAAAAGAATTAAAATCTACATACAATAGAGATTCAAATGGCATCACCAAATGAGTTTTCATATCGGTTTTGCATTTACTATCGAGTAGGTTTAGGGTTGTGTTTGGTGTAGGGCATATTTCCAACACGATAGAGCATTAACTTTTAGCAGTGGACATTTATTTTCGAAACTGCTGTGAAACGTGCAGTAAGGTATGTAAAAACGGTACAGCTAAAAAGTACCCAGAGGTTTGTATTTTCACGAGACTGGGTTGATTTATTTACATTTATTCATCTTTAACTCTTTAAGTTTATTTTTGTCATCCTAATTTAGATTGTTCATTCAAAAATCCATATTGATCAAATAGCTATGCTCTAAACACATTAAGCTTGATATTAATTAATATTTTACAAATAAATTAGCTCACAGAGTATCTTTATTATATTTATGCGATTTCATGATATCTTTGATTCCAGGGTCTTATTTTCTTTTTGCATATTGCAGGGTGCTCACAGTAGAAAGGAGCAGCGGGAAGCGATGGGCCTGGTGGAGAGGAGGCAGTTCTGTAGCTGGCCATGTAAATGTGGTGTCCGGCCGCTGTGTGCCGCTGGTGTCAGCTCCATCTTGGATGGCTGCGGCTGCTGCAAAACCTGTGCACGGCAGATTGGGGAAACATGTAACGAGAGGGACGTCTGTGACCCTCACAAAAGCATGTACTGTGATTTTTCCAAAGACCAGCCACGTTTTGAAGTTGGCATCTGTGCTTGTGAGTGAGCTTTTTATGAAAAACCCTGTGTGGTTGTTACAATCAACATCACAACACTTTAAATAAGAACATTTGGTAACACTTTAGTATAGGGACCAATTCACACTGTTAACTAGTAGATTATTAGCATGTATATAGCCTAAATAATCTGCACGACCACATTCTACATTCCTAATCCTACCCAATACCTAAACTACCTTACTAAGTATTAACAAGTAGGGAATTAGGAATTTATTGAGGCAAAAGTTGTAGCTAAAGCCACAATACGTAAGATTTTTTTATTAAAATATCCAAAAACCACTAGAACAGCTATATATTTTGCTGACTTGAGTACTTACATCCATGGATATAATTTCTGCCAGAGTCCCGTTGGATTGCATCGACTGTGGGGATGAAGACAGCAACTCCCATGATTCCACACTCAATCACGGCGTCATCAAACTACGCCTTTGTTTCTTATGTTTTGAATATGCACCCTCTAGCAGCGACAACTTATATTTTGTGCCTTTAATGGTTTGTTAATAGCGACAATTTAACCTTAAAATAAAGTGTAACTGAACATTTAACTGAGAAGCTAAATTGTTTTTACAGAATACATTGGAGTAATAAGAATCCTTGCACATGACATGATATGATATGCTGAAAAACTATTCTGACCACAAATTAAGAATCTATTCCCAATGTGTTTATTTTGTAGCCATATTTAAATAATTTGTTCTCTTGTTTTAGGTAAATTGTGGCCTATTTTTTCCTCATTATCACAAATGTATATCTTGAATTAAGTTTTATTTTTTGTACGCCATAGTCAATCCTGCATATTTTTGCAGACATGATGGGGGTTGGTTGTGACCTGAATGGGGCTCACTATGATAACGGACAGGCCTTCCAGCCCAGCCCACTTTACAAGTGCACTTGCATTGCTGGAGCCATCGGCTGCACTCCCGCTTTCATCCAAAAGCCGGCTGGAATGTTGAGTCCTGCTGCTCTCCAGGGCGGCTTGCCAGCAGGACTCAAGAGCAATCAAAGCCCCAAACACCAGCAGGACACTACCTACAGGACCATGTCAGGTAAGTGTGACTCTGTGTGTTGAGACACATATGATTTTATTAGTTAATATTATTTTTCACCACCCACACAGGTTTAGTTTAGTTAAAAATAATTAGAGGTGAAGAGGGTCATTACACTTTGATGAAAGGTCATGAAAACAACAAGACTGAGGATATTAAGAAAGTAACTGCTGTAGGTAACATTTTGATTTCATGTTGACTTAAAGGGGTCATGAACTGGATTTGTTTTTTATTTTGTACTGTTCTCTGAGGGCCAGTTATAATAACTGAGAAGTAATGCACCATTTGCTGTCCTGTTTTTAACTCTCTCTGCAGACACTCTGTTTGTATAGGTTGTAGACTCGAATGTAAACGCCTACTGCTATGATTGGCTATTAGCGTAAATTCATTCCTCATAGATGGGCGGCACTGTGATTTAGGTTTAAAACGCATAAATAACTCAAAACATATCAAATGATCTGAAATAACAGAAAAGGCAATAGTGACCACGTAATGAAAACAGTTACTCACACTTTTGTTGCGACATCACTGTCAGATCCAATAGTCTGCACAGCATCGTCTTTTAGTTTCAATCTTTCTAAAAATACTGCGTCAAACTGTGGCTTGTTTGTAAATTAATCAGTGGTAAAATAAAGTAAACAAAGTACCGAGTTCTTACTGACGCGGTCTGAAACTTCAATAACAATAAACTTCATCCACTCTTTCCTAGCGTTGGGATCACAGTAAGGCAAAGACTGTTTTTTCCCACAAATTGGCACTGCAAAGTGTTTTGTATTCGGAGCAATCTTTATTGTTTGGTTTCTGCATAGACCTTCACGTTCGCCTCTCTGGTAATATAATAATATAAGCTGTTTTTAGACTAACAACAAAGTTTTGAGTCCTGAAACTTACAAGATGTTTTTTATAGTACAATGACTCTTACATGTCAAATAATCAAGGGAATTTTGGTTTCTCAGTCATGACCCCTTTAAAAGGAATGTTCCAGGTTTGATACAATTAAAGTTAGAATTTGAATAGTATTTGTGGCATAATGTCTGTTATCAAAAATATGGAGTGTCTATTTACACTTTTTACACAAGTTTAAACTCTAAAACTTACTCTAACTCTGGTTGAGTCTGACAGAATTACAAAAGTAACATCTCAGTTACATATGTAACCTTGGTTGCCTTAACAGGCAACAATGCGTTGGCAGCTGACGACTGTCTGAAGCCCATATAGAAACACACCAATTTATTATCTGCTGACGCTGATGCCACCCTCCCTGAGGTGCCAGATTTGTGTCCATACACTTTGTAAATGTGCAAGGTGCAATTCAAAGCCAAGGAAGTACTAAAAATTGGTATGCTTTGCCCTCAAAAGTGAACCTGAGAAACCTTTGTTTCTAAATGATGTTTAGACAACATCAATGTCAGTATATGTGTACTTAACACTTCTACAGAGTGTAGTTCAGTTGATGCAAGTCTAAAATGGGTTGCAGGCCTCATTCTTTTTAAATGCTAGAAAGTGCTAGTGGTTAAAGCCAGACGCCCTCCTAGAATGAGTCACTTCCTTTATGACTCCTTTCTTCAAAAGAGAGAAGATCTCCTGTCTCAAAACCAGGCTTTCCCTCCTTCTACAGCTCAGGATTTACCATGTCCTTAAGGACATCTGCTTGGTAGGCCTGCAGAACCGTCATGGTATGCAGTGCCGCACCAGCCTGACTGGCAGCCAAACAAGATTTTACCAATCAGCACCAAAGCTGCTCTGCATGACTTGTACGTGAAGCCTCTCCACAGCATGCGAGACAACTTAAAGCAGCTCCGGATATGGTTAGAAATGCAGTGCCTCCTGACCACTAGAGAGCAGCTAAACCGCTGCTGAACTCCTCAGAGCTAAAAGGCAGTGGTCATAAGAATGTCACCCAGAGACCACATCCCATGCTTCTGGGCTGGGACATAATAACAACATCTTTATGAACAAATTCAACCGGTGAAATAGAATTAACACGCTCCAGTGAGAGAGAGAGAAAAAGGACCCACAGAGCTTTACCATGAGTGTGAAGGGGTGTGGCCAGTTCCCTTTTTTCTTAAAAAAGTTGGCAGAGAACTAAATATTTTTAAATACTTTTAAAGCACTTTTAAAGTGCACACAAGCAGCAGAGCCATTAGGTGCAGTATGAGCTTGATAAGTGCCCAATCACTTGACACACTTGCCGTGCGTGTCCTCATTTATAAAATGAACACAGCACAGAACATACTCCTGAAATAACATTGTGTTCCTGTCAAGAGGCATTATTCACTCAACGAGGGTGCTTTACATGAAATCTAATCCTGATGCACAAAGAAAACTCACAGCCACTGGCTAAGATAAATTGCTTCCTGAAGAGAAGAAATCTGAGGAATGATGCCACTCCCTTTTAAGGTGCTGGTGCAGTTAATATTGCTACCCATGCTTAAAACCATGGTTCCTATCCTGGACCTTGGAGGACCTTTACTGATCAGCAGGTTCAGTTTTGTTAGTGTTAGGGCTGGTGTAGGGGTGCAGTTGCAGATGGTACAAAGAGCCCAGAAGTCGTGATATGCCAATAGATCTGTCACATTATTAAGTTAAAACAGTGCATGAGAGTAGATTCTGTGCAAAATACAGCAGTATTTTTGCAGCATTTCAGCAGTAATATTTAACCTGCCTGCTCCAAATTTTGTTCATTGTAAGTGCTTTACTGTGACCATTTTTAATTTGAAATTTAAGCTGTTTGTGGTGTAGAAATTAACTCAAATTTAATGTTGATTCGGATATAGAATCGAATCTAAACTTCAGGGAAATCAATTTAGAATTAATAGTTTATATTTCCTGACCGGTCGTCCACCGAATCGGTCAAACCAATACACTTTATCAATTCCAAAGTCTATTCACGCTCATTGGCAGGAGCGTAAATAAACTTAAATATTAATTTGGGAAACTAAAGCCAGGTAGCTTGATCTAGGCAAAATAGTACTTTGTGAACACAAAAGGCAAGACAATTCTCTCAATGAAAACAATGATTTATTGAAAACTACACTAGGATTACAAAACTAAACTACTCAAAACACGAACACATACACACACATTCACACGCACACTCATACAGTTTCAGAGATGGGATTTTATGAATTTTGAGAAAACCCAAGACTTGTTATATTACTGTTACTAGCTTCTCAAATCGCAACCTCAGAAAATCATCAAGCAGAGATCTAACTTAAACAAAACGCACCAGATTTCAACAAGAAATGGGAGACCTTGTTTACTTGCTCTTGGCCGGAATGGGGATTCCGTCCTGGCTGGAGGCTCGTCTCAGCGGATGCCCTGGTTGGCTGCGTGCTAGTCGGTCTTTCGGATGACGTCTTCGGGAATTCCTCAGGAGCTTAGAGTTGGGCAACGTGAGTTGCTCTCAGAGTTCGATTGGCGCTTGGGTTGCAAGGCGCGTAGGCTCTGAAGATTCAAACCGGGATGCGGAAGTCTTTTGCAGTTTCTTGTGAGTTCTGGAGGGCAAGAATGCCTTGTAGTTGGAACGAGCAGGCGATCTTCGGCAGAGAAAGTTTAGAGTCTTTCAGGATGTTTCAGGGCTCTTCTCGCTCAGTTCAATCAGTTCAAGTCGGCACTTCAAGCACAATTCAAGTCCGCGCTTCAAGCACAATTCAAGCCCGCGCTTCAAGCACAATTCAAGCCCGCGCTTCAAGCACAATTCAAGCCCGCGCTTCAAGCACAATTCAAGCCCGCGCTTCAAGCACAATTCAAGCCCGCGCTTCAAGCACAATTCAAGCCAATGTTCTGGTTCGGGCCATTAGGTTTTAAGGGGTCTGTTAGACACGACCCTGGGGCTTGAAGACCAATGGCGTTGCCACGGGGGCGGGGTCATGTTTGATGCAATTCCTTCTGGCATGTGACTTATTAGGACACAGATTTATCTTCAATTTGGTTATCGATTATCATAAACTACTGCAATGCATACAATATGAAATTCTCATTCACTCAGACAACCTGCATTTGTCATGATCGTTCAAACATAGGATTATAAGGTTACACATGGAATACATACTTAATACTGGGTTAATTAAGGCACACAAGGCATAGTAAAGTACACGATTACACGGCACACATTGAACATAAAGGAAGGAGGGTATCCTATCCCTTTACATAGTAAGTTCGATTGATTGGAATAGCGTTCTTGGTTTCTTTTTTTTTTCTGTATCATATTTGTTAGCAGGTAACGCACGTAGCGGGGGTTCAGTTTCGTGATGTGTGAAGGGAATTCTGAGGGGGGGTTTCACAGCAGGAAGGCTATCCTGTGATCCATAATTTTTCTTAACTTAATTTGTTAACTCAAGTCACAAGTGGACAAACGGTCCGTTCTTTGGAGGGTCTCAGAAAGGGGGGGAGATGATCCCGCAGATTTCCCTCTTCCTGTGTCAGCGAATTCTTAGTCATGTGTTCGGTGAAGGTGACAAATCTCCATTTGTTTTAATGGGTCTCTCAGCACAAATAGCTAGTTGTTCATTTGATAGGATTATCTTTTATTGCTGCTTCGTTTCCTGGGCGATCAGCAGACGGAGGTTTGGCGTAGACAAAGTGGCACCCAGTGGCTTCGCGCCGTTTTGGCAAATGGTTCAGATAAGAGAATCTTTGAACTTCCTTGGAGTATGGAGATTTGATTCGTTACTTGTTGTTTTGCGTAACTAAAATCCTACATAATCCCCCTCTTGGCTGGCGATGTTCCTGGTGCAAACATCGGCAGACACTGGAACAAGAAGGCAGAGAGAGAGAGAGAGAGAGAGAGGGAGCAAGGCACTCACAAAACACAAACAACATCTCCATCACTCGCTGAACTCTGGTGCAGGGCTGTAGCTATTGACTGGTAGGGTCACGGTTATTTCAAAACGGTATATGGGATCGTTGGCGAAGGCAGTATGAATGGGGCGTTTTTCTTTGGTCAGTTTTAATAGTCAGTGGATCGACGGGGCGGCATGGGCATGATCTCAATTAGATTCGTCGCGTTCTCGGGCTCGAGTTCGGATTCTGGTGTGGGTTTTTCGCGGCGAAAAATGCGTGGAACGCCGGAGGTACATTTATTGAGAGACTCTTGGACCGCGCTTACTCGTTTGTGGAGGAGGAAGGCGAGGGTTAGAGTTACAGCGTATCCGACGATGGTTGAGATGCACAATGCCGTGTCGGCGGCGGACCAAGACCGAATAATTGGGGGACCGGCGGGTGGAAGGCGAGCGATGGCTTCCAAAGCCGTGTTAACGGGAGTTAAATCAATTAGTTGCAATCCTTCTACCTTGATCCTTTCCTCCAAATGAAGGGTTCATCTTTCTTGAGGAGAGATGTGAGTGGTCGTGCAATGTCAGAATAATTTTCAATGAATTGTCTCGAATAGTTGCAGACTCCCAGGAAGCTTCGCAGCTCAGTGATATTAGTGGGGGGTTTTATGGTTTGGATTGATTGAGTGCGGCTGGATTGCGGTTCGATTCCTTCTCGTCCAACAAGGAGGCCGACATAGTTCACTTTGGTTTTGCACCATTGGCCTTTGTGGAGTGCAATTTTGGCACCTGCTGTAGTCAGCTGATTTAGGACGTGGTCGATTTCCTTTAGATGGTCTGCCGCGTTGGTGTTCTGCAAGAGCACATCATCAACATAGATTATGTTGCCTCTGGCTCTGGCATCAGGGCAGGCTTTGTTTAGAAAGATGTTGAATTCAGCTGGTGAGTTGGCATAGCCGAAAGGACACCGCGTGAAGGTATATTGTCGGTTGCCAAAATTGAATGCCAGCTTGTGTTGGTCGTCTGGATGTACGGGAATGGTCCAAAATCCGGAGGCAACGTCCATAGTGGATAGGATCGTGGAGCCTTTGATTTTGGGTATTTCTTGGTCCAGTTGTGTCATGGGCCATCGTGACAGGGGTACCTGTTTGTTCAGTTTACGATAGTCAATAGTAGGCCGCCATTTGCCGTTAGGCTTGAGAACTGGCCAAATAGGTGCAGAGTATGTGCTGTTGCAGGGGCGGATGATTCCCTTTTCTAGCATGGAGTCGATGATTTCTTGTACCGACTCATATGATGCGATAGGAATTTTGTACTGGCGCACATATGTGGGTGGTGCACTTGGGTTTGTCGGAATGCGCACGGTGTGGATGTTGGTTAGGCCACAGTCCAGAGAGTCCTTAGCAAAGGAGTCTTTGTATTTATGTAGGACTTCTTTGAGTCCCTGGCGCTCAGCGTCGCAGTGGAGGGCGTCTGCTTCCTCCAAGATCTGTTGGATCTGTGCGTTGAACCCGGGGTAGGGTTCATCTGTGGGTTGTGTGTTTAAAGAGTTCTGAGCCATGAGGGTCACTTGTTCTGCTTGTGCTGTCAGAGGTTGGGAGGAGACAGCGTAGACTGCCAGGTGTGTGTCATCGGTCAGCTCTGAACGACAGACGCTTTCTTTGGATACAGGCAGCACAGATGTGATGGAGATAGTTCCATGCGGTTTAGTGAAGACTACGGCATCGTCCTCTTCGTCTGTCAGCAGCTGGGCTGGTATGGGGCCTATGATAGGTACTGTTAGCTCAAAGTCATGGAATTCTTGGCTGATGAGCCATCCCACGTGGCTGGCTTTAGAGAGTTTGATGTCTTGAGCCGTGCAGTTGTTGACCAAGACGTATACGGAGCGGGATGACACTTCCATGAGGGGCGTGGCTTCCAGGGTCAGACCTAGCCTTAGGTAGGTCCTGGAAGGATGGAAGAAACCTAGTTTGCTGTTCAGAGCTTGTCCTGGTCGCATGTTCAGGCGGACGCTGACGCTCTTTCTGTAGGCAGGTATGGTGACTTCCTGTTCGTTAATCATGGCACAGGCGTCCGGCACTGTCTGACCAGATTGAAGGTTTTGTAGGTTGACAGTGGGGTTCAGTCGGTGTGACGCCGGGGCCCAGATGATGTCATTCACCGTGTCGATGCAGGCGTTGAGTCTGACAATGATGTCGGCTCCAACATATAGTTCGTGAGGCAGATCAGGGATTACCAGGAAGTAGTGGCTTAGCAGCCGGTTGTTCCACTGTATGTCTGCTGCACAGATTATTTTGGAGGTAGCCATTGTTGTTGATTCGGGGCTGAGAGGGAAGCGGCTATGCTTGGAAACATGTGGCAGGTGCTTTTGTCTCTGCTTCAGCGTTTTGAAAAGGCTTAGACTGATGGCTGAGATCTCTGTCCAGAGAGCCAATACTGCATCGGACACAGGAAGGTCCTGGATGTTTACAGCAGTTCTGATTTGGGGAGGACCTGAGGTTGAGTCCCACGTCTGTAGTGCGCAGAGAAAAGGGTCGAGAGCTTTGTTAGTTGCAGCTGGACTTGGGCTTGGCTCTGACCTTGACCTTGCTTCGTCCTGTCGTAGACGATGGTCGGTGTCTGTGGTTTGACACTGCGGTGCTTGTGGGTTTACTGATTGTAACGGGAGGGGCTCGCGGACCTGTGTCCACATCTTCAGGTGTTTAAAGTCAATTAGAGGTTCAAAGCGATTTAGCAGGTCTTTCCCGATGAGAAGTGGGTAGGTGTTTAGTGGTGAAATGTAAACTGGGTGGATGAGATCCATTGGTCCTACAGTTAGCTGGATCGGGGCCACGTGTTTGAGTTGCAGGCCCGTGTGTGAGTATGCTTGGAGGTTTAGTTCACACCTTTGGAGCTTGAGGGTGCTGTTTGCTCTCCTGTTTCTCTCTTGGATTTCTTCCAGGAGTTCAGTTGACATTAGAGTGATGTCTGCCCCTGTGTCCAAGAGGGCTTCCACTTTGATGTGGCGTTCGATGATGATGGAGAGGTAGAACTTTTTAGCTATACCCTTCTCGATGAGGTCACCCAGAAGTTGAGGCACTGGAGTGTGGGATGAAATGGGTAGACTATGGAAACTGGTTTGGGTTTCTTCAGAGGCATGGCAGACAACCAGAACGGCACTTTCGGGCACTGTGGTGGTATCGTCAGCAGGTGGTGATGGGCAGCTGCTAACATCCCCCGTGCTAGGTGTTAGGTCGGTGTCAACCGCTGGAGCGGGGTGTTCAGGGTGGCTTCCCTGTTCACCTGTGGTTGAGATAGTTGCAACATTTTGAGGGTGAGGTGCATGGGTGCTTTGGTCTGAGGTTTGTTGTGTCAGGTGGGTGCTGTCTTGTTGTTCTGCCGCTAGTCAGGCCGAATCTGGTTTTTCTTTCTTTTCCCATTTCCGATCCTGCTCTCTGCTCTGGAAGAACTCTTTCATCATCAATTTTAACAGCTCTTGAGAGTCAAGACTAGTTGATGTCTTTTGCTCTTGTACAGTTTCTGTTTGGGTTCTTTCAGTATGGAATCTCGGTGGGTTTTTCCGACGGTTTCTTGGGCTGGTGGCTCCAGAGCGTGACTGTCGTGTCCCGTTGGACCCTCTGTTAGAGTCCCAAGATCCTCTGCCTGAGTGTTGCGAGTTCCATGATTTTTCCCATCGACTTTCCTGCTGCCGTGGCTGGTTCCGCGATCTCTCCCAGCGTTGTCCAGTTGATGACTGTCCATCCCAGCGGTCGTTTTTTTGTTTTGGTCGGGTGCCACTTTGGAGGTTCCGTTCCTTGTTAAGTGAGGATGACTTCCATTCTTTGAGTCGTGGCTTGACGCTGTCTTGGGGACCGGCGCCCTCCAGTGCCATCCCTTGACTTTGCGTGTTGATGTCAAGAATTGCGGCAGGTTTGGAGCCCTTTTCTGAAGCCATTTTTTGCTTGGCGTAGGCTTTGTGTGCCAAGTCTCGCAGTTGCTGAGATGTCATTGTTCGTGGGCATGCTAGGACGCCAAGGTGGTGGCTTACCCCAGGATGGAGATTTCTGAGGAAGAGAGTTCTGAAATTCTGGTCCTCTTCCATGCCCGGCTCATTGCGAGCTCCGAAGTAAGATCGTCTCAGTCGGTTGTAATAAGCTTGGGGCGTTTCGTGACGACCCTGCTTGGTCTCCAGGGCGGCCACCAGTCCTTGCTCTGATTCAGGGTCTGCGAACTCTTTGATGAGGGCTTGGCGGAGCAGATGGAAATCAGTCTTTGTGTGTGAAGGCTGTCGGTCCAAAAAGCTCCGTACCTCAGGGCTCGAAGTCGATCGCAGAAGATAAAGTCTGTCTTTGTCCGTAACATTGGGTCTCATTTCTAGATGAAATTCTAAGTCTTTCAAGTAGGCGTGGACGTCTTGAAAACCTTGAGCACTCGGGGAAAACTTGCTTATGTTTCGAGCCAGCTTGTCGAGGTCTTTTAGGTCCAGTCCGTGCGATGCTTGCAGGCCGGCCCGTGGAAGTTCTCGTAGCTTGGGTGTGAGGTAGGTCTCTTCGGAGGGAGCTGGTGAGGGTTTTGAAGTTGCTCCCTCCCCCTTTTGTCCACGTGAGGTTCCAGGGACGGGGGACCCGGGCCTGCTTGGTAGGGGTGAGGCCGGGGCCAGTCGGGTCCTGGTTGGCTCAGGACGCAGCTCATAAGCGTGTTTGAGTTCATCTCTGACACTTTCAGCTTCTTCCTTTATGTCGTCCAGCTGTTGAGTGAGGTAACTTAGTTCAGTCCTTGCCTCGTTCAAATGAGTTTCGAGGGCTTTAATTCTGCTGTTCTTGTCTTTGAAGTCCAGTTGTGCCTTTTCTAGTAGTTGTTCGGCGTACTGGAGCTTGTCGCTGACTTCCGTGTAGGCTGCCTTTGCATGTTCCATTTCTTGGGCGGTGGTCGCCAGAGTTTCTTTCAGTTTGTTGATCTCCTCAGTAGTTCTGGGGTTCGTTCCGTCGGACCATTCCTGATGGTCTTGAGCCTCCAGTTCAAGCTGTCCGATGCGTTGTTGTGCGCTTTTCAGCTCCTGCTGGAGATGGGCGGTTTGCCTGTCACTCAGTTTGAGGGAAGCGATGAGGGTGTGACTCAAGGAACCGGTGATCTTGGCTAGCTCTTTGTGTCCATAGCTTTGGCTGGGATCATTCTCCATGATGCCTGTTATGTTGTTGTCCAGTTGGTCTTGTGTCTGATATTTGACAGCTTCGGCGGCTTTGGGTAAGAGGCTGTCCGTCATGGCGCTTAGCCAGATTTCCAAGTCCTCCCAGTGGCCAACGGGGTCTGCGGTGCGAGACATGTTTTGATGCCGCGAGGGGAGACCAAACCACTGACTGACACAGACCTGAAGGAGAAAGAACAAACAAAAAAACAAAAAAACAAAAAGAGAAACAAACAGACAAAACTGGAACAGGGGTGTGAGTGTAGTGATGTCAGATGTAAGTGGTGTCAGGTGTAAGTGGGGTCTGGGCGCGTGGTATGGAGGTGAGCGTGTTTCTCCCCACAGGTGGTTCGCTGGTGTGTAGTAGAGCTCTTCACAGAGGACCCGAGACCCGAGGACCCGGGACCCGACCCGGGACCCGTACGGGTTCGGGTCTATATTTTAAATGGTTAGCCGGGTCCGGGTCGGGTCCAAATCTATTACTTCGGGTCCCGGGTATGTTTAACTTGTGTGTAATACCCGAGTCGATCGGAGAACATCGCACCTTCCAGTGTCAGTCACCACTTTGCACGTGTTTTGTAACTTGCATCTTTTAAAATTATGATAAGAAAAGTGTGAGAAGGAAATAAAAAAAAAAGAAGAAGATTAAATAAATAAATAAAAACGCGTGTCGCGTGACCGCAGCAGCGAGAAGCAGAGCGCAGGAGGAGTTAACGTAAACGGGCGGTCGGTGATCATGGATTCCTTCATGAGTGATGTGAAATAAAAAGCCTTGCACATTTATTTATTTCACATGAGCAACAAAATATGAGATCGAAAATGAACAGTCACATTAATGTTGTCTGTGATGTTTACACTGCATTAAAATAACGCGCATGAAATGTTTCTATGGCAACCAGAGCTGGCGAATTTTACCAAAGACCAGAGCCATAGAGAAACTCTGCCAAATACTATAGAATACCTTTAAGGCCTTAAAGGGACTTTGCTTTTACTCTGCCATAGTACTCATAGCATTCTTTCTTACGTTTATAATAATACGGAAGAACCATCTTGTTATATTTTAATTTTTTGGTCAGGCTCGGCTCAGAGAGCACAGTGATAATAGAAAATATGGTGGAAAAAATACACTCTTTTCAGAATAAGCTATTTACGCTATCAAGCTGTCTCGTGCTATACGTGCGAATTCCTCCTTTAAGTTTCATAAGATGACCACTAGGTGGAGCTCTAAACATATGTTTTGTATTGCTTTATCTTACTGAAGAAGATACTGTTATTGAAGATGCACGCAGTAAAGTTTACCGCATTCATTGTTTTGTGCCTTTTTGGAAAAAAAAAAAGTGTTTAATTATAAATTAATAATATTAATTAATAATAAATTAACTAATAAATAAAACACTTGCGCCGAGTCTTTATTACAATCTGCAAAAGTATCGTTATTGTAGTTCAATGGTCATTCGTCACCGACCGTGACCGCGAGTAGCCTGCCCTAAATTAAAGCTGGAATAGTGGATTAAAAAGGGTCTTTCTGTCGGCAAGAGAGAAGAACAGCCTAACATGTAAATGTACTGAAGGAGGTCTGTATGCAACGCTACTAACAGTAGTTTACGCCAAAATAGTTTTGTTTTTTTCCTTCGCAACTTATTTATAGTTAATAACAGTTTGCTGTGCAATATGTGCCGATCGGGTACAGTCGGGTCTGTGTCTTCCCAGCCGAGTTCGGGTCCAACTAGTACATTTAAGGTATATTTCGGGTCTTCACGGGTTCGGGTCCCACTTTAAAATAAAATACGGGTCCGGGTCGGTTCCGTCCAGGACATTTACGGGTCTCTTCGGATTCGGGTACGAATTTTTGGACCCGTGAAGACCTCTAGTGTGTAGCCTCCAGCTAGTGTCGCTTGGACGAAGGTGAGGGGAGGTGTCACGGGTGTTGTAACTGAAAAAGAGAAAAGAAACAGAAAAGAACACACAGCAGGGCCGGCGTGGTCGGCTGCTCCTCCTTTTCCTAAGACAAGAGAGAGAGGAGACAAAACAAAACACAAACTGTGCACTTAGGGAAAGGCAGTAGGAGAGAGAGAGAGTGGGGCTTCGCCACGCCTGGACTATGATCGCTATTGCAGCTGCCTCCGGGGGAGAAAGCGTACGATAACAATGACAGTGTCGGCCTTGCAGCTGGTAGAAGTGACACTGTACACCAAACAGAGAGTTTCTGCTGACGGCTTCACGACCGGTGCCTATCGACCTTTGCTGTGCACAGTGGGGCCTTATCTGTGGTAGTTCAGATGGGGAAGAGAAGGGAGAGTTAAACACGAGTTTAAATGACAACCTTTGGTTGACTGGGTATCGATTAATTGTCTTTTAACAGTCCAAATTCTCTGCTTGCATGATTTTCACAGGCACAATTGAGGAAACAACAGGTCCATCCCAGAGGAGAACGGTTAGAAGGAGAGAGAGAAAGGAGGGAGTGAGGGGAGAGTTATCCAATCAGAGAGTGTGGTTTTGCTCCCGCCCGTCTAGAAATGTGACCGGTCCCACCAGGGAGCTTTGCTTCACCGAATAGATTTATGTTTACATTCAATAGTGATGGTTATAAGACTCGATTGTGTAATACTTGTTAGTGTTTTAATCAGTGGTTGTGATCAATTAATCAGTACAAACAATTGAAGTTAAGGATAAGAAGTGACTATTGATTGAGAAATACTTAGTTCTTGTTTCAAATCACTAAACGACTGTTTCTGTTTTACAATTTTGAAGATCTCATCAAAATCAGTCAAGCCACCGTCATGTTACTGCTCAAATGTGCATCATATGACATATGATATGAGAGTGGAAGAACAACAAAAATAAAAATTTAAAAAAAAAAGTTTTATTATAAAAACAAAAATTTTTTTTTTATTGTGATTAAACTTAAAAATCAAAAGTGTTAAAAATTATAAATTAAATCAATTACTTGATTAATTAATTTAAAACCTAACGTAAGCATCAATTTCAGAATTAAAGATTAATAATCTTAAAATTAGGAATTAAAATTTTGCAATCGCAGTCCAAAATTTAAAGTTCAAGATGTAAGATTTAAAAGAAAAGAAGGAAACATAACAAGAAATTAATCTTACATAAGTTTTCCACTTGGAGATGACAGGTGGTGACCAAACCTTAATAATGTCTCATTAACTTGATTACTAATGATCAACATCAAATCAAATCAAAGAAATGTACTGTAGCAAGGAGATGTTGTTATTTATTAGTATTGATCAAAGTAACCAAATTAATCGGCTTTAACCTGGTATTTGATTGCAAAGCTCTCCGCTTGGGGTATTTGGGACAAATACGCACACAGCAGGGAATGGAGCTTTAAAATCAAATACATGCAAATAGACAAACCACAAACTATAATGTAATTTCGAGATTCTATAATAATATGATATAGTAATGATAATGATTCTGATGGCTGGTTACAGTCGCATCAAGAAGGGACTTAAATTTAAAATGAAATCGTCAGTATTCCTGTCAGATGGGGAGAGCAAAGACCAAAGGGAATCACTGTGCAGTGATATGAAGTTATGAACTTTGAGAAGTGAGAGCCAGACAGTTAGACAGAACGTTCAGCAGCTTGAGATTAAGTCACTCAGAAAGCGTCACACACACTGCTTCAACTGTTACGGATCCAAAACAATCGCTATGTGCTAACTGCTATTCCTCAAAGCTAATGACTGTTACATCGGCTTGAATTAGCTTTAGCTAGCTTAGCTGTTTACAATGTGCAAGGGCGAACTGCGCCTGCGCACCGAGACTTTACCCGGAAAAGGTTTGTTAGGACTTCCGGGCCGTTTCTATGGCTGCGGAGATACAGTCAGCATGAAGTTCAGCAGTTTTAAATACCATGCATGAAATGGCAGCGCATTTCGGATTTGCACAACAAATAAGCACTATTTAGATTCTCATCTTATGGCACTGGATCATCTCAGCTCGTTAGAGTGAGGCACATTTATCCACAGCTTTACTGCGAAAAAATACACAAATTGTGTGCCGTTTTAAACAACACACAGCACATGTGGCCTGAACCATTTAATTCTATTTGATTAAGGTTTCACAGTACTCCCATAGAACTGACGCTTGTGTGCTCGCTTTACGCGGCGCGTCTCAAGTTTACTAGTTTTAAGCAAATATTTGGTAAAAGAACGTTAGTTAGCTATTCTAGCGATCTTAAACGTGGGAGGTGTGTAACGTTAGCCTAGTTGAAAACAACAGTGGAACACGCACCGCGTTGCCAGGCTACAGAGCTCTATTTAACAGAAAAACAAGGAATTCGCTTACTTTCCTATTCTTTTGTCGTTTAATCTGTAGTTTAAATTCTTTAGAAGACAACTCGAGGCACACTTTTCACTCAATCCAAACTGTAGCCACAATAAAACTTGTTAACACAATAACTGTTTCACTATCTGGTCTATTTCTTTCCGGATAAAAATAGCACAAATACATACAGAATGACTTGAATTTTATATCACAAAGTACAATATGCCCGCTACATTCACTCCACCATATGTAGAAATTAACTCAAATTTAATGTTGATTCGGATATAGAATCGAATCTAAACTTCAGGGAAATCAATTTAGAATTAATAGTTTATATTTCCTGACCGGTCGTCCACCGAATCGGTCAAACCAATACACTTTATCAATTCCAAAGTCTATTCACGCTCTGTCACAGTTCTGTCAGTTCATGTCTTTGGTTTATCCCATTTGTTTTCCCCCCGTTGGTCTGTGTCATTTGGTTTAGCCCTCATCATTATTTCTAGCACCTGTCCTCGTATCATTAGTCATCTGTGTCACCTGTGTCTGTTGATTAGTGTGTCCTTATAAGTCTGTCTGTTTCATGAGTTCAAGGTCGGTCTTTATTTGATGTTATTGTTACATGTGTGTGGATTATCCTGCCTGTTCCTGTCTGTTCCTTGAAGTAGATATTAAATATAGTGTTAATTGTTGATTCTCGACTTCGTCTCGTTCATCCAGCACGTCTGTCAGGTAACAGAAAGACCGACCGAAACAGTTTTTTCCGGCACCTTCCCCTACGTTTATTTTTTCGTTTTGTTAGCCTCAGTGTTTTGTTTTTTGGTTTTGATTTTTCTTCATGGACCCCACCGTTCTCCTGATCCTCCTGAGGCAGGGGGAACGCTCTCTTGAGGACCACACACGTGAGTTTCTCTTCCTGGCAAACCAGTCACACTTCCCGGATAGCAGCCTATGCGTCCACTACAAGTTAGGACTGAATTCCACCACCAAGGCGCTGCTATCCGGGGAGGGTCCTCAAGAGAGCCTGCCGGATGTCATCGAGTGGGTGTTGGCGTCCTGCCGATCATCCTGGACTGTCGACATCGTCAAGGAGGACGTCAGCCCCACTCCAGACCCAGAACCCAGCCAAACATCACCCCGACATGCGGAGTTGCAGCCCGAGCCCACCGCAGATGGAGAGCCAGAGCCGAGAGCGACAGAGCCAAAGCCTGACCCATCTGACCAGGTGCGAGAGCCGACTGCAACATCGGCGACGGTGGATTACTACGTGGAGCGAGAGAGGGCGATAGAGAGCCCTGCCCACTGCACCACCACTGAGGGTGAGCTTGGACCTAATTCTGGGGACTTAATAGATTTTTTTTCGGATCTCATCGAAGATAACTCTGGTAACTTAATTGACTTTGATATGGAAATATCCGTCTGTCCTGTCTGCCCGGAATTCCCACCCACCCACCCTCTGTCATCTGATGCCATGTTTGTCTGGCCGCCGCTGTCCCCTGACAGCCCCTCAGCTCACCCTCAGCCCACCACCTGTGCAGTGGGCTCGCCGCGGGGCTGCCAGCTTCCATCGGCGTCTCGGCTGGAGGATCCCTCAGCTCCGCCTCCAGCCTCCGAGTCCAGGACTCCGCCTCGGCCCTTCGACCCCGCGGTTCCACCACGGCTCTCGACGCCCTCCTCTACACCGTCGCCCGTCGATCCACCAGCTCCACCGGGCTCCATCGTCTTTTCGGCTCCGCCCTGGTCAGTCGTCACCCCATCGTCACCTCAGGACTCTGCTCCTCCGGCTGTGCCTCGTCGCGCCGTCCCACCGGCTCCTTGGGACTCCTCCTTCCTGCGGGCACAGCCTCCATCCTCTGTCGCTCCGGCTCCGCCGCGGATCTCCGGGACTCCGCCTCCGCCTCGGGCGCCAGAGCCTGTTCCACCTTGGCCCTCCGGATCCTCGGCGTCACCCCGGATCATCGGCTCTCCGTCTTCGCCTCGGGCTCCTTCTCCATCTGCTCCGCCTCTGTCGGTCGGCCCCATGGAGTCGGCACGCCTTCATCCACCATGGTTCCTCCCTCCGTCGGCTCCACAGTGGGCCGTCATCATGGCTGCGGTCTGGGTCAGTTCCTCCTGCCTTACGCCCCACCCATGTCCTCCCTGGCTCCTCCCTCCGTCGTCGCCCCTCTGGACTGTACTGTCTTTTACCTGGACTTTTGTTTTGGTCCCCCTCCTGGGGTGGCGTCCTCCGCCGAAGCCACCATGGACATTTTCCTTTTTTTTCGCCCCTCTTTTCTGTTTTGTTTTTCTTTTTCTACGGCGCGAGGACGCGCCTATTCGGAGGGGGGCGTAATGTCACAGTTCTGTCAGTTCATGTCTTTGGTTTATCCCATTTGTTTTCCCCCCGTTGATCTGTGTCATTTGGTTTAGCCCTCATCATTATTTCTAGCACCTGTCCTCGTATCATTAGTCATCTGTGTCACCTGTGTCTGTTGATTAGTGTGTCCTTATAAGTCTGTCTGTTTCATGAGTTCAATGTCGGTCTTTATTTGATGTTACCGTTTCATGTGTGTGGATTATCCTGCCTGTTCCTGTCTGTTCCTTGAAGAAGATATTAAATATAGTGTTAATTGTTGATTCTCGACTTCGTCTCGTTCATCCAGCACGTCTGTCACGTAACACGCTCATTGGCAGGAGCGTAAATAAACTTAAATATTAATTTGGGAAACTAAAGCCAGGTAGCTTGATCTAGGCAAAATAGTACTTTGTGAACACAAAAGGCAAGACATTTCTCTCAATGAAAACAATGATTTATTGAAAACTACACTAGGATTACAAAACTAAACTACTCAAAACACGAACACATACACACACATTCACACGCACACTCATACAGTTTCAGAGATGGGATTTTATGAATTTTGAGAAAACCCAAGACTTGTTATATTACTGTTACTAGCTTCTCAAATCGCAACCTCAGAAAACCATCAAGCAGAGATCTAACTTAAACAAAACGCACCAGATTTCAACAAGAAATGGGAGACCTTGTTTACTTGCTCTTGGCCGGAATGGGGATTCCGTCCTGGCTGGAGGCTCGTCTCAGCGGATGCCCTGGTTGGCTGCGTGCTAGTCGGTCTTTCGGATGACGTCTTCGGGAATTCCTCAGGAGCTTAGAGTTGGGCAACGTGAGTTGTTCTCAGAGTTCGATTGGCGCTTGGGTTGCAAGGCGCGTAGGCTCTGAAGATTCAAACCGGGATGCGGAAGTCTTTTGCAGTTTCTTGTGAGTTCTGGAGGGCAAGAATGCCTTGTAGTTGGAACGAGCAGGCGATCTTCGGCAGAGAAAGTTTAGAGTCTTTCAGGATGTTTCAGGGCTCTTCTCGCTCAGTTCAATCAGTTCAAGTCGGCACTTCAAGCACAATTCAAGTCCGCGCTTCAAGCACAATTCAAGCCCGCGCTTCAAGCACAATTCAAGCCCGCGCTTCAAGCACAATTCAAGCCCGCGCTTCAAGCACAATTCAAGCCCGCGCTTCAAGCACAATTCAAGCCCGCGCTTCAAGCACAATTCAAGCCCGCGCTTCAAGCACAATTCAAGCCAATGTTCTGGTTCGGGCCATTAGGTTTTAAGGGGTCTGTTAGACACGACCCTGGGGCTTGAAGACCAATGGCGTTGCCACGGGGGCGGGGTCATGTTTGATGCAATTCCTTCTGGCATGTGACTTATTAGGACACAGATTTATCTTCAATTTGGTTATCGATTATCATAAACTACTGCAATGCATACAATATGAAATTCTCATTCACTCAGACAACCTGCATTTGTCATGATCGTTCAAACATAGGATTATAAGGTTACACATGGAATACATACTTAATACTGGGTTAATTAAGGCACACAAGGCATAGTAAAGTACACGATTACACGGCACACATTGAACATAAAGGAAGGAGGGTATCCTATCCCTTTACATAGTAAGTTCGATTGATTGGAATAGCGTTCTTGGTTTCTTTTTTTTTCTGTATCATATTTGTTAGCAGGTAACGCACGTAGCGGGGGTTCAGTTTCGTGATGTGTGAAGGGAATTCTGAGGGGGGGTTTCACAGCAGGAAGGCTATCCTGTGATCCATAATTTTTCTTAACTTAATTTGTTAACTCAAGTCACAAGTGGACAAACGGTCCGTTCTTTGGAGGGTCTCAGAAAGGGGGGGAGATGATCCCGCAGATTTCCCTCTTCCTGTGTCAGCGAATTCTTAGTCATGTGTTCGGTGAAGGTGACAAATCTCCATTTGTTTTAATGGGTCTCTCAGCACAAATAGCTAGTTGTTCATTTGATAGGATTATCTTTTATTGCTGCTTCGTTTCCTGGGCGATCAGCAGACGGAGGTTTGGCGTAGACAAAGTGGCACCCAGTGGCTTCGCGCCGTTTTGGCAAATGGTTCAGATAAGAGAATCTTTGAACTTCCTTGGAGTATGGAGATTTGATTCGTTACTTGTTGTTTTGCGTAACTAAAATCCTACAGTGGTAATTAAATGTACAACATGTCACAAATTCTGTTAATAGAGCTTTACTTGTATTGAATTTGAAACAATCACTCCTTTAAAAGTATGTTGGAAATACTTACATGATGGAAATGAGATATGTTACAGCAGAGTTGTACTTTTAACCATTAGAGCTATTCATGTTCTATGAACCAATTGCTTATCAGTATCCATATTACTAGTATATGCTGTTTATTAGTACTTATAAAAACATATTAATTCCTTATTCTGCATGACCATATTTTAGATCCCTTAATCCCATACCTAAACTTAACAATTTAACTATTAGTTATGAGAATTGGTCCTAAACTAAAGTGTGAGTGAAAAAGTTCACTTCCAGATATTACAGATAATTTACTCACCACCTTGTCATCCAAGATGTTCATGTCTTTCTTTCTTCAGTCGTAAAGAAATAGTTTTTTGAGGAAAACATTCAGTATTTCTCATTCAGTATTTCTTTCCATGTAGTGGACTTCTGTGGTGCTCCCGAGTTTAAACTCCCAAAATGCAGTTTAAATGCAGCTTCAAAGAGCTCTAAATGATCCCAGCCAAGAAGGAAATCGATCGGAAATGATCAGTTATTTTCTAAAAAAAAATTTATACAATTTATATACATTTTAACCTCAAATGCTTGTCTTGACTAGCTCTGCCTTAACTCTGTGTATTCCGGTTCAAGGCAGGGTACAGTGAGGAAAAAAATATTTAATCCCCTGCTGATTTTGTTTTTTTCTCCACTGACAAAGTGACAGAAAACATTTTTTTTTAAAATCCAGAAAAAAAAAACATTTAAAAAAAGTTATACATTGATTCACATTTTAATGAGTGAAATAAGTATTCGCAAAACATGACTTAGCAAAACCCTTGTTGGCAATCACAGAGGTCAGCCGTTTCTTGTAGGAGGAATTTTTTCCCACTCCTCTTTGCAGATCATTAAGCAATTGAAGTCATTAAGGTTTCGAGGCTTATGTTTAGTAACTCAAACCTTCAGCTCCCTCCACAGATTTTCTATAGGATTAAGGTCTGAAGACTGGCTAGGCCACTTCAAGACCTTAATGTGCTTCTTGTTGAGCCACTCCTTTGTTGCCTTGGCTGTGTGTTTTGGGTCATACCCATCCACGACCCATTTTCAATGCCCTGGCTGGCTTCAGTGCCCTGGCCCTGGCAGTACATGGCCCTGTCCGGTGCAGTTGTCCTGTCCGCTTAGCAGAAAAACACCCCCAAAGCATGTTTCCACCTTCATGTTTCACGGTGGGGATAATGTTCTTGGGGTCATAGGCAGCATTCCTCCTCCTCCAAACACTTTGAGTTGAGTTGGTGCCAAAGATCTCAATTTTGGTCTCATCTGACCACAACACTTTCACCTAGTTCTCCTCTGAATCAACATCATCAGATGTTCATTGGCAAGCTTTAGACAGGCCTGTACATGTGCTTTCTTAAGCAGGGGGACCTTGCGGGCACTGCAGGATTTCAGTCCTTCAAGACGTAGTGTGTCACCAATTGTTTTCTTGGTGACTATGGTCCCAGCTGTCTTGAGATCATTGACAAGATCTTCATGTGTAGTTCTGGGCTGATTCCTCTCTGTTCAGTGATCATTGAAACTCCACAAGGTGAGATCTTGCATGTTACTTTGTGTTCCTCCCATTTGCGAATAATCGCACCAACTGCTGTCACATTTTCACCAAGCTGCTTGCCGATGGTCTTGTAGCCCATTCCAGCTATGTGTAGGTCTACAATCTTGTCCCTGACATGCATTGACAGCTCTTTGGTCTTGGCCATGGTAGAGAGTTTAGAATCTGATTGATTGATTGATTGATTCTGTGGACAGGTGTCTTTTATGAATGCTCTTAATCTCAGTTTGTGTATAAAAGACACCTGGAAGCCAGAAATCTTGCTGATTGATAGGAATTCAAATACTTATTTCAGTCATTTTTAAAATTTTCTGTTTTTTTTTTTGTTTGTTTGTTTTGTTGTTGTTGGTTTTCTGTGTCTCACTGTTAAAATAAACCTACCATTAAAATTATAGACTGATAATTTCTTTGTCAGTGGGCAAACATACAAAATCAGCAAGTGATCAAAATTTTCCCTCACTGTAGGTCCAAAAACTCCCATCTCATTTTCTCCACCTACCCTAACTTATGAACCAAAATACACACAGTTGATGCAGAGCTAAACAAGACGAGCATTTCAGGTTAAAAAGTATATAAATTGTCTTTTTTTTTTAAATAACTGATTGTTTCTCTACATCAGACCATTCTTCCTCAGCTGGGATCATTTAGAGCCCTTTGAAGCTGCATTTAAACTGCATTTTGGAAGTTCAAATTCGGGGGCACCATAGACGTCCACTATACGGAGAGAAATCCTGAAATGTTTTCCTAAAGAAACAATTTCTTTACGACTGAAGAAAGAAAGTAAAACATCTTGGAAGACAATGGGGTGAGTAAATTATATGTAAATTTTTGTTCTGGAAGTAAACTTCTCCTTTAACATTTTGTAGTCATGGGTTTACTCTGGAATTTCTTAGGGATCTTTTAGAATAGCAGTTGCAAGTCTGAAGAGACTTTCATGAAATAAATTACATGCACTTATGCCTCAAACACAAGTTGCCTTATGAGGACAAATTTTTGTTTACTTACTGTAAACAAATGTAATTCATCAATCACAAAAACATTGTTTACAAACATTCATATTAAAAATAAACCACTTTCAATTTGCGGCCTATTTTTGAAGAGCAAGACTGTTCATAACTAAAAAAACAGCCATTTTAAATCTTTGTAGAAACTCCAGAGAGAACACATGGTGAATATGCCTTCTGGGTTCTTCTACTAATTGACGTCATAACTAAACAGCACCCAGGTAGCTGTGACAGATCAATAACTACACCGTATTCATAGACTCATTGTTCCTGTCAGAAAGTAAAGCCTGGGGTGAGGGCTGATGTTTGAATGTATGCGGTGGGATGACATAGTGCTTTGTGACTGTAACACTGAAAGCTTACAGGGATCCTCCCTTAGCCTGGAAGAAGAACTGTTTGGTCCAGACCACACCCTGGTCACCCTGTTCACGCACCTGCGGCATTGGCATCTCTGTACGAGTCAACAACGACAACAGCAAGTGTGAGATGAGAAAAGAGCGCCGACTCTGTCTGCTTCGACCATGTGATAAAAATGCTCTGAAGGGACTGAAGGTAAGAGATCGTCCTGCTTGAACTTCACAAGCTGGGCAAGGTTAAACTAGAAATTCTTCATCTACACACACTTCATGCCACTCTAAACTTCCATACAACTCCAGTGGTTTAATCAGAATATTCAGAGGATAAAATGATCATACTGTATGCATGATGAGCAGATCAAAAAGTCAATTAAATCTAATCATTGTTCAACTTTTGACGAACAATCATTGATCACTTATTGTGACATTAATACTGTAGAAAAAAATCAACAGTTAACACTTGACTGAACTATATTATATATTAATTTACAGGTGCATCTCAATAAATTAGAACATCATAGAAAAGTTAATTTATTTCAGTAATTCAACTAAATGTCACGATTAGCAGGATGAGGAGTGCAGATGAAGGAGGAGCAGGAACCGGAATAAATGATAAACACTAATATTTAAGAATGTAAAAGATGAACACAGAGCAAACAGAAACCATGTAACTTTAACGACAGACAACAGGGAGTGAACAGCAACAGACTTAAATACACTGAAGACAGGGCTTGGTTACGAACAAGCTAACAAGGCTAACGAGGGGGAAATACAAATATGGGCATGACTAAACCAACTAGACTAAACCAAAAGGGGAGACAAGGACTAAACCAAAAGGACTATGAAACATAGGGGGGGAAAACACTAGGAAAACAGAACAGGATAGGACAAATTACTGACATTACACCCCCCTCCCCAAAAGGCGCGTCTCGCGCCGTCTAACATCCATAGGGGAGGGAGGGTGGGCACCCTGGAGAACACTAGACAGGGATACAGGAAACACAGGATACAGGGGTGGTCTCCAGGGCGGATCAGGGAGCTCCGGAGGCCATGGCCGGGTAACCAGTCCAGGAGGCCATGGTGGGTCTGGGAGCTCAGGGGGCCATGGCCGGGTAAACAGTCCAGGTGGCCATGGCAGATCTGGGGGCTCAGGAGGCCATGGCCGAGTAAACAGTCCAGGTGGCCATGGTCAATCAGGGGAGTCAGGGATCTTGATGGCGCTCAGGGCGAGCGGGCTCTGGAGGACTGGACGACCCCAGCGGAGACTCTGGAGGGCTAGGCGTCTCCAGCAGCGACTTTGGGAGAGCAGGCTCTGGGCGAGCGGTCACTCGAGGGCACTCCGGCGGCACGGTCACTGGAAGGCGCTCCGGCGGCACGGTCACTGGAAGGCACTCTCGCGGCGCGGTCACTGGAGGGCGCTCTGGCGGCGCGGTCACTTGAGGACTGGGCGGAACCAGCGGAGACTCTGGGAGGCTGGGCGGAACCAGCAGAGATTCAGGGAGGCTGGGCGGACCCAGCGGAGACTCACGGAGGCTGGGCGGAACCAGCGGAGACTCTGACTTGGCGGTAGCCATCTTGGGTGCAGATTCAAGCTTGGCGGCCATCTTGGCCCGGGACTCAGGCTTGGCGGCCATCTTGGCTAGGGATTCAGGCTTGGCGGCCATCTTGGCCGCGAACTCAGGAACGGCGGCCATCTTGACCGGGAACTCAGGAACGGCGGCCATCTTGACCGGGAACTCAGGCTTGGCGGCCATCTTGGCCGGGAACTCAGGAACGGCGGCCATCTTGGCCAGGAACTCAGGAATGGTGGCCATCTTGGCCGGGAACTCAGGAACGGCGCCATCTTGGCCGGGAACTCAGGAACGGCGGCCATCTTGGCCGGGAACTCAGGAACGGAGGCCATCTTGGCCGGGAACCCAGGAACGGAGGCCATCTTGCGTGCAGACTCTGACATGGCAGCCATCTTGCTTGTAGACTCTGGCGTGGCAGCCATCTTGCTTGCAGACTCTGGCGTGGCAGCCATCTTGCTTGCAGACTCTGGTGTGGAAGCCATCTTGCTTGCAAACTCTGGCATGGCAGCCATCTTGCGTGAAGCCGTGGCGGCTATCTTGAGAGCTGACGCTGGCTTGGCGGCTGACGGGCTTGAACGCGGAGAGGAAGCCTGAGGTACTGGGCTGAGGACCATCGTGGGGCTTAGGAGGACTTGGGGACACGAGGGAGGCAAGGAGGGAGTGAGGTCGCTGGAGTGATATGCGGAGGGGTCTGACTTTTGGTGAGATGGGGTGACTGCTGCATGTTTCCAGATGGGAGGAGGATTACCATCCTCCACCATGACTTGGAACGAGGAACCACACAAATCGAGAACAAAATTTACGAAATCTGCTACGGGACGGTAGCAATCATTAGGACTTATCAATTGAAACAAAGAATCATCTTTTAGTCCCATCTGGAAACATGCGTTCACCATCTTGTCACTCCATCTCACCAGATGGTAAACACTCAAGAACTCCTCCACATATTCCTCCAGCGAACGCTCACCTTGCTGGAGGTTTCAAAGTTTGTCCTCAGCCCAGTTCATTTTCTTGTTTGGTCCGTCGTTCTGTCACGATTAGCAGGATGATGAGTGCAGATGAAGGAGGAGCAGGAACCGGAATAAATGATAAACACTAATATTTATTAAGAACGTAAAAGATGAACACAGAGCAAACAGAAACCATGTAACTTTAACGACGGACAACAGGGAGTGAACAGCAACAGACTTAAATACACTGAAGACAGGGCGTGGTTACAAACAAGCTAACAAGGCTAACAAGGGGGAAATACAAATATGGGCATGACTAAACCAACTAGACTAAACCAAAAGGGGAGACAAGGACTAAACCAAAAGGACTATGAAACATAGTGGGGAAAAACACTAGGAAAACAGAACAGGACAGGACAAATTACTGACACTAAAATTGTGAAACTCGTGTTTTAAATAAATTCAATGCACACAGACTGAAGTAGTTTAAGTCTTTGGTTCTTTTAATTGTGATGATTTGGCTCACATTTAACAAAAAACCCACCAATTCACTCTCAACAAATTAGAATACTTCATAAGACCAATAAAAAAACATTTTTAGTGAATTGTTGGCCTTCTGGAAAGTATGTTTACTTTCCAGCATTTACTGTATGTACTCAATACTTGGTAGGGGCTCCTTTTGCTTTAATTACTGCCTCAATTCTGCGTGGCATGGATGTGATCAGTCTGTGGCACTGCCGAGGTGGTATGGATGCCCAGGTTTCTTTGACAGTGGCTTTCAGCTCATCTGCATTTTTTGGTCTCTTGTTTCTCATTTTCCTCTTGACAATAACCTATAGATTCTCTATGGGGTTCAGGTCTGGTGAGTTTGCTGGCCAGTCAAGCACACCAACACCACAAGTTCATTTAACCAACTTTTGGTGCTTTTGGCAGTGTGGGCAGGTGATAAATCCTGCTGGAAAATGAAATCAGCATCTTTAAAAAGCTGGTCAGCAGAAGGAAGCATGAAGTGCTCTAAAATTGATTGGTAAACGGGTGCAGTGACTTTGGCTTTCAAAAAACACAGTGGACCAACACCAGCAGATGACATTGCACTCCAAATCATCACAGACTGTGGAAACTTAACATTGGACTTCAAGCAACTTGGGCTATGAGACAAGCCTCTCAAGGCTGCAGTTCTCTCAGTTGGTTGTGCATCTTTTTCTTCCACGCTGTTTTCTTCCATTCAACTTTCTGTTAACATGCTTGGATACAGCACTCTGTGAACAGCCAGCTTCTTGGGCAATGAATGTTTGTGGCTTACCCTCCTTGTGAAGGGTGTAGCGAATTTAGCTCAAAAGGGAAATGTATATAAATAATTACAATTAATTTTGATTAATTACCATTATTTATATCAGCCGCCAGTAGTAACTGTAGCGGAATTGAATCGCCATCAATTAATCTGTTCGTCTAGCGAACATACAGGGTAATTTCATATCAACCCTAAGCAATGATATTTTCTTGGCCACAGAAAAATAACATTCTTACAGTAATAATGCATTAGAGCATGTAGCTTGATTGGAAATCGTAAAGGGACATTCATTTGCAAGGCAGAATCAGAGACTCATGTAATTTGTGCACAAGAGTTTTATTAACGTCTCGGTTACGTATTGTAACCCTCGTTCCCTGAAGGAGGGAACGGAGACGTCTCGTCGAGACCGACGAATTGGGATATCGCCTGGATAGACCAATCTACTTCGTGTGTTTACAAACGAGCCAATGAATATTGGCATGCATGATTGCAGCCAGCTGCGGCTGATCACAGCGTGAGCATATAATGAGCAGCAGGTGCATGCATCATCAAGGTTTCGCTGAGGAGCTGGGACAGGCCCGGCCGTACAGCGGTGGTACAGGAGCCGCGGCGACGGGACGAGACGTCTCCGTTCCCTCCTTCAGGGAACGAGGGTTACAATACGTAACCGAGACGTTCCCTATCAGTCGGTCTCTTCGACGTCTCGTTGAGACCGACGAATTGGGATCCCTAACAAAGCGCCGTGGCTGCTGTCCCTTCCAGTGTCCTGAGCGGGCCCCCCTGGGTCCCGTTACTGGCTTTGGCCAGGGGCTCGCATCAAGGAGAGCCAGTCACTGTATAACTCAGCACCATCCATTTCAGTGAAACTGGAGCACTGGGAATATGCGGAGCTCACGTCCTTCCGATAGGAGGTTCGGAGCAATACACATCAATCACTCAATTCAGGTTTATATGGAAGATTGGAGGTGATTGAACCCTCGTATACTGGTAGAAGTACTACCGGGGAAACACACAGCCTCTAGGGCGCAATGTGGAATTGTAAGAGATGCAATTAAGTCTCTACGTAGAGCCTAGCCCTCTACCGGTTCTGAAGGATTCATCGAGTGAGGGCCTGACGCCTGACGTTCCGCTACGTCGGCTGTCAAGCTCGGCGGAGGAGCTCGACAGAGCTACTCTTAGGTTACTCTGGAGCAATATAGCAAGCCGACCCGAGGCCTCTCTGTGCCTACCCGTTTGAGGTGAGAACACAGGAGGAAACTGTGTCTACACGAAGGCTATAGAACCTTGTGAACGTGTTAGGGGTCGCCCAGCCCGCCGCTCTACAAATGTCATTTAGCGAGGCGCCACGAGCCAATGCCCAGGAGGATGCAACACTCCTAGTCGAGTGTGCTCTCAGCCTGAGGGGGCAGGGCACACCCTGAACCTGATAGGCCAGGGTAATGGCATCCACTATCCAGTGGGCCATCCTCTGCTTGGAGACGGCATTCCCCTTCTGCCTGCCTCCATGACACACAAAGAGCTGGTCTGAGGTCCTGAAGCTTTGTGTCCGGTCAACGTAGCATCTTAGTGCTCGGACGGGGCAAAGCAAAGCCAGGGCTGGGTCTGCCTCCTCCGAGGGCAGCGCTTGCAGGCTCACCACTTGGTCCCTGAAGGGAGTCGTGGGAACCTTGGGCACATAACCAGGCCGGGGCCTCAGTGTTACCTGGGAATCCGCCGGGCCAAACTCTAGGCACGAATCGTCGACCGAAAATGCGTGCAGGTCTCCTACCCTCTTGATGGAAGCCAATGCGAGCAGGAGCAGAGTTTTCATCGAGAGAAACTTCAGCTCTATTGACTGCAAGGGCTCAAAGGGAGCCTGCTGCAGTGCTGTGAGCACTATCGACAGGTCCCAAGAGGGCACGGAAGGGGGCCTAGTGGGATTCAACTTCCTGGCGCCCCTAAGAAACCTGGTGATCAGGTCGTGCTTCCCTACCGACCTTCCCTCTATGAGGTCATGGTGAGCGGATATAGCAGCCACATAGACTTTAAGGGTTGAGGGGGACAGCCTACACTCCAACCCTTGCTGCAAAAAGGAGAGCACGGCTCTGATCGGGCATCTTCGGGGGTCCTCTCCCCGGGAGGAACACCAATCAACGAACAGGTTCCATTTAAGGGCGTAGGCATGCCTAGTAGACTGCGCTCGCGCCGAAGTAATAGTGTCAACTACCCCTTGGGGTAGGTCACTTAGAACCTCCGCGTCCCGTCCAGGGACCAGACATGTAATTTCCAGAGGTCTGGACGCGGGTGCCATAAGGTGCCCCGTCTCTGAGTCAGAAGATCCTTCCTCTGAGGGATTTGCCAGGGGGGGGCTGTCGTGAGGAGCATGAGTTCGGGGAACCAGGTCCGAGTGGGCCAGTAAGGGGCTACCTGAAGGACCTGCTCCTCGTCCTCCCTGATCTTGCACAATGTCTGTGCGAGAAGGCTCACTGGGGGAAACGCATATTTGCGGAGGCCCCGCGGCCAGCTGCATGCCAGTGCGTCCGTGCCGAGAGTGCCCTCGGTCAGGGAGAAAAAGAGCTGGGAGGCGAACAGATCTACTTGAGCCTCGCCGAAGCGCCTCCAAATCAGCTGAACCGACTGGGGGTGGAGTCTCCACTCTCCGGGAAGCGCAGCTCGTGAGAGCTCGTCGGCCGCACGGTTGAGCAACCCGGGAATGTGAATGGCACGAAGCGACCTCAGATGCTTCTGACTCCACAAGAGGAGATGACGGGCGAGTTGCGACATGCGACGGGAGCGTAGACCGCCTTGCCGGTTGATGTACGCAACGGTCGCAATATTGTCCGTACGGACCAGCACGTGTTTGCCACGTAGGTGCCCCTTGAGGCTGTTGTGAACTTTTCTCAGAGACCAGGAGACGTTTTTGGGTATCTTGAAGCAGAAGTTTCTCTTTATTGAGATCCTAGCTGTTCGTTCGCTGCAGTCATCAAAAGTCGTCTGACTAATGTCAGATACAATACAGTTTAAATATATTTCCAGGGGGAGGATTACATAGAGGTGGAGTCAATCTAAACAAAGCATGCAAATGCAGTACAGGAATCAGCCCGTTACCAGAGTTCCCCAGCCCTGATCTCATTATCATAACAGTGTCATTCAAAGGCATAGGTGCTAATCCAATCAGTCTGACAGTATTACCCATACCTTCACATTATCATAGAGACAAAGGCATCGCTGTAGCTTGAGAACAAAAGGTTAATGTCTCAGACACCTGGGCTGCCTGATTTGATCTTCTTAGAATGTCATCATCTGTACCTTTAGAAGCTAAATAGAATATACTTCACTTTAGATTTTCCTGTGAAGCTATGTCAGAACATATGATCAACATTTCTTAAATTTGTAATCCTACAATCCCCTCTTTGAGAGTTCTAATAACTCTCACATAAAACAAATTTAAACCTCCATAAGTCCATTCTGTAGCCTATGTTGGTTAACATAAGCCCCATCTTGCAGTCATGTAACTTGTAAAAGTTACAGGCACATATAACATTATCCTGTGTCTTGTCCTAGATTTACTTAGGTGTAATAGTTCTTTTCAGAACCATAATTGTTGACACGTGCGACAATGGGATGGTAAAATGTCGTACAAACTACATGATGTCACAGAAAATCATGTAGCATAAGAGTGGAAGTCTTGAAGTCTATGGCGCCTGAATAGCTGTGAAGTCTGTTTTCTGTAGTCTGTTTCCCACGTAGATTCACTCAGATGACTCTTTGTCCTCATGAAGCTTGTTCATGGATGTCTGAAGTGATGCTTCACACCAGGGTTTCGCGTATGAAGATGACTTGGTATATACACACCTGAAACACAAGAAAACAAAGAAACAGCAGACCAGCAGTATTCATGCATAGACGTTTTTAGACTTTTGTTGATCGTATAGTGGTTTTAATTATTACATTAAAATTCTAGTGATCGTATAGTGTTTTTTTTTCTTAACCTAATCTTAATTTGACACCTATAGACCAGTGAGGTGGGGATTAAAAGTACTAAAGGGGAAAAACCTATCAGGAAATGTTCACCGCAGGATTGGCCCCCGAGGCTTATTGCACTTCAGTTCTTTCCTGGGCTCCTCACTGGTTTGTGTGTCCTAATCTGTCCCTTTAAGTGTTGTGCACACTGTATAGTGTGAGACATAAGTTCCTAATGCAGAACAAAAATACATGTATTTCCAAAACAATGCAATCACTACATTTCAGTCCTCTAATTAAACATCAGTCCTGGTAGACATCATAACAGAGGATGGGTTACTGAATAAAATATTCTGGTATGGCTGTGAGTGTTCTTAACCAAGTGTCCCCAAGTTTGGGGGGGAGTGATATTCAACTTCCCTTTGTTCTGTTAACAAAGAGTCTTTCATCTTTGTTGTAGATTACTGGGGTAATTAAGAATTCACAGCCTTAGCAGTTAGCACCTCAGCAAGCTGCCCAGTGAGTTTGGTGTAGTGGGGAGGTGCTGTTTTAGCATTGCTAGCAGACTGTGTAAAAGCTGATTTACATTGTTCATTTCTTTTACGTATTTTTTGTTTTTCCTGCATTCTTTCATCAAGTGTCCAGGTTTACCGCAGTAATGACAACTACCCTCTCTCTTAGGACATTTACTTTCCTGTCGGTTCTCTGTTTTCAACTTAAAGGAAGCTGCTGCAATCTTTACTCTGGCTTTAACATCAGAGTTTCTTTCCCAAATAGCTAACCTGTCCAAGTTGCTTTGCAGGGTTCTATTGGACCATGTGAGATCTAAGAAAGGCAGTGCATTTCTATATTCTGTTAAAAGACCATCAAACCATGTACGAGCTAGTGGTCCTTTATCATCTAGCACCTTCTCTGGAGTGTCAGCTATTCCACTGTATGCTGCAGCTGACTGACAAAACCTTTCAGTGTACTCACTTACAGTTTCATCCTTCTTTTGCACACAGTTAGTGATTCTGGACCAGTCTGTTTTGGGTCCAATGATATTCTTTAGAATTTTTAAAACACCTTCTCTCAAATCGCCTTTATTGGCATGTTGCAGTTCAGAAGTAACAGCAGACTCAAAACTGTTGAATTCAGATTCAGTTAGAATTTGTGACATCAGCTGTGTGACTTCTGCTAACGACATGTCATAAAGACGCATTTTGCTGTTCAATGTTCTTCTAAATTCTGAAAAATGTGTGTGTGCTGAAGGTAAGCTCTGGGACAATCTCTCTATGTCTTTAGGTCTTAGCTCTTTGGCAACCATTTGTACTGAGACAACAGAAGAGTTTGGAGAAATACCTTCAATTTTCTCAATTCCCTGAGTTCTTCTCCTAGCACCACATACCTTCACTGAATTCACTGCATCTTTCTCCATTGTTACAGTACTGCCACTGTCTTCTGGTCTACATGAAGACTGTAAGTCAGGATAGCTTTCATCTGACTGTTGGTCTTTTGAATCACTTTTGGTTGAGGCCTGGTTATAGCCCACCTTTTTAGTGAAACGGGACAATCTAGTGTGCAGCTGTTGGTTTTGTTCTTTCAACTTAGTGATACACTGAGCCTGTTCTTGTGCTAACGATAGTGTAAATTCTCTGTGGCAGCAGATAATGCCTTTTAGGTTTTTCTTTCGGATACATGTTCCGAGTACCTTTTTGCATTCTTCAATTGACCAAACTTTATCTGGATCAATACCAAATTTCTTTTTCAAATCAAATTTTACTGACTCAGTCACTATTGAGTCCATATGCTCTCCTAACAATGATTTAAACTCATCGTCTGTCCATAATGGCGTAGCTAGTCCACCTTTCTCTGTGGTTGGAATTAGCCTAGCATTTTTTCTAACCATTTTGCGAGTTTCCTTGCTACCACGCAATCACAACACTAAAACTTCTCTGATCAACAGAGGGTACGCTTGTTAACACAGATCAACTATTGTTAACCTTCCCTGAATTAACAGAGGACAACACAAACTACTAGCACTTAATGCTAAACTTCTCTGCCAAAACAGAGGATAACAAATTTTAGCATTTTAAGGCTAAACTTCCCTGCTTAAAACAGAGGATAACAGATATTAGCACGTAATGCTAAACTTCCCTGGGTGAACAGAGGATAAACAACTCTTCTCTAAAAGAACAACTTTAGAGGGTAACTTAGTTAACTAAACTGTAATAGCTGTAGTTAACCTTCCCTGAATAAACAGAGGATAAACTAGTTTGCTAACCAAACCCTGCAGCTTGTTTGTTAACACTTCTCTGGTGGCGCAGAGGATTACTATATGTACTGGTCTTTAGCGGTTATTTTCGATAGAGTTATACTCACAAAATCGTTGTTGAGCTGAAAAAAGGTTCTGGATTTCAGTCAGGAACGATGTCTGGTAAGAAGCTCTATCCGGGTCACGGCACCAAAACTGTTGTGAACTTTTCTCAGAGACCAGGAGACGTTTTTGGGTATCTTGAAGCAGAAGTTTCTCTTTATTGAGATCCTAGCTGTTCGTTCGCTGCAGTCATCAAAAGTCGTCTGACTAATGTCAGATACAATACAGTTTAAATATATTTCCAGGGGGAGGATTACATAGAGGTGGAGTCAATCTAAACAAAGCATGCAAATGCAGTACAGGAATCAGCCCGTTACCAGAGTTCCCCAGCCCTGATCTCATTATCATAACAGTGTCATTCAAAGGCATAGGTGCTAATCCAATCAGTCTGACAGTATTGCCCATACCTTCACATTATCATAGAGACAAAGGCATCGCTGTAGCTTGAGAACAAAAGGTTAATGTCTCAGACACCTGGGCTGCCTGATTTGATCTTCTTAGAATGTCATCATCTGTACCTTTAGAAGCTAAATAGAATATACTTCACTTTAGATTTTCCTGTGAAGCTATGTCAGAACATATGATCAACATTTCTTAAATTTGTAATCCTACAAGGCGGAGCAGGGCGAGACGTACTGCAAGCAACTCGAGGCAGTTGATGTGCCAAGTCAGCTGGGGGCCCGTCCAAACCCATGAAACTGCCCGTCCGTCGTACGTGGCTCCCCACCCGGTGGCGGAGGCATCTGTGTGTAGCACAGCATGCCTGGAGACCTGTTCCATGGGTACTCCTGCCCGTAGAAATGAGAGGTCTGACCACGGGGTGAAAGTCTGGCGGCAAACCGGTGTTATTTGAACCCGGTGAGAGCCGCGAAGCCACGCTCTCCTTGGGACTCGGCCATGAAGCCAGTGTTGAAGCGGTCTCATATGGAGCAGCCCCAGCGGTGTAACCATATGCTGCTGCCATATGCCCCAGGAGCCTCTGAAATTGTTTCAGTGGGACCGCTGTCCTGCTCTTGAACGTGTCTAGGCAGTTCAACACTGACTGAGCACGTTCCTGCGTGAGGCGTGCTGTCTGGCTGACCGAGTCCAGTTCCATACCGAGAAAAGAGATTCTCTGTGTTGGAGAGAGTTTGCTCTTTTCCCAGTTGACCCGAAGACCCAACTGGCTGAGGTGTGCGAGCACCAGGTCCCTGTGTTCGCATAACTGAACCCGAGACTGTGCTAGGATGAGCCAGTCGTCGAGGTAGTTGAGAATGCGAATGCCCTGTTCTCTGAGGGGAACAAGGGCCGCCTCCGCGACCTTCGTGAAGACACGGGGGGAGAGGGACAGCCCGAAGGGCAGGACCGTGTACTGATATGCCCTGCCTTCGAACGCGAACCGCAAAAAGGGTCTGTGGCGCGGAAGGATTGAGACATGAAAGTACGCGTCCTTCAGGTCGATCGCTGCAAACCAATCTTGGGGACGGACACATCTGAAAATGTGTTTCTGAGTGAGCATTTTGAACGGTAGCCTGTGAAGGGCCCGGTTCAAGATGCGCAGATCCAAGATCGGTCGAAGCCCGCCGCTTTTCTTGGGTACTATGAAGTACGGGCTGTAAAAGCCTGTCCTCATATCGGCTGGAGGGACCGGCTGTATCGCTTCCTTCGTCCATCTCTGCACGCAAGATGGGAGCATCTGCGGCCCTGACAGAGGTGAAGTGGATACCTCTGAACTTGGGAGGGCGCCGGGCGAACTGAATCGCATAGCCGGAAGTGATGGTCCGAAGGAGCCAGCAAGATGGGCTGGGAAGCTCTTTCCAGGCTCCCAGAAAGTGAACAAGCGGCACAAGGGGGACCACCGGCGTACCCGCGGGGGAGCAGCGAAAGGGGGGGCAGGGGCCCCGCCTCGCAGTCTCGTTGCCGGACCGGGGCGGGATCAGAGCGTCTGTATGTTGAATGTGTGACACGCTTACCTGCGCATGAGCCGATGGTGCGTGAGTAGTCCGTCTCGCCGTACTCTCGAACCGCCCATCGTCGCTCGCTGGCGAGGGGGGAGGACGGGTGAGGCGCAGGGATGACCTGATCTCCCGAAGAGCAGCATCCTCCATCTCTGGGTCGCCCGTCTCAGGGTCTCTTGTTCTTACGCTTCCCACTGGTCTTTGTGGGGGCCTGGACGGGCTGGGCGGCTGCCCGGCGACCGGCTCCACGGCGCCGTTGTGAAGGCTGCTGCGGTGGCTGCTGTGGAGCGGAGGCGGAAGCTGGGGGCCGCCCTCGGCGACGAGCAGACTGGGGTGCCGCCGGCGGACGGGTGCAGGCAGCAGCTGTACGCCGGGGCAGGATGTGACTGATGGCCTCAGTCTGCTTCTTGGCTGCGGAAAACTGCTGGGCAAAGCTCTCCACAGCGTCGCCGAAGAGGCCGGTCTGGGACACCGGAGCGTCGAGGAACCTGGTCTTATCACAGTCCCTCATATCAGCCAGACACAGCCAGAGATGGCGTTCCTGGACCACCATGGTGGACATGGCACGACCCAGAGACCGCGCGGTCACCTTCGTCGCACGTAGCGCGAGGTCCGTGGCGATACGGAGTTCACGAAGAACTTCTGGGTCGTGACCACCCTCGTACAGGTCTTTCAGTGCCTGGGCCTGATGCACCTGTAGCAACGCCATAGCGTGAAGGGCGGAACCAGCGGAGCCACAGGCCACATAGGCACTGCCGATCAGAGCCGACGAGTGCCTACAGGCCCGGGACGGGAGCGACGGATTGTTGCCCCGCCAAGTGGAAGCGGCGCCCGGACACAGTTGCATCGCAACCGCACGCTCCACCGGCGGGACTGCCGTGTATCCCCACGCTGGTCCGCCATCGAGGGTGGTTAGGGAGGAAGTCCCACTCGAGCGGTTTTGGGCAGTAAAAGGTGCCGTCCACGTTCGGGTGAGTTCTTCATGCACTTCCGGGAAGAATGGCACCGGGGTGGGACGCTGAGAACCAGCGCGGGCCACCCCGAGATACCAGTCATCCAGCCGGGAGGAATCGGGACGTGATGGAGGATTCCATTCAAGCCCTACCCTCTCGGCGGCCCGGGCAAGCATAGCCATCATCTCCGGGTCAGTATCGGGCACCGCTGACCGCCCAGTGGACGACAGTGTGCCGTCCTCCTCCTCAGAGAGGTCTGGCTCTCCCCCCGATGCTGCGACTGACATCTGTTCGTCGGGGGGGGGGGGGGGGGCCCCAAAGGTAACGGGCGGTACCCCTAAGGGAGGTCCAACCCGCTCCCCTGAGAGCCCCGGTGGCGACGAAGCGTCGGTGGAAGGAGGAGCCCCCGCCGATGGAGTGGGCGGGGAGTTCCTCACCGTCACCGTCAGACCGGGCAGCCCCCTGCTTCCAGCGACAACGCCCCCCCGGCGTTTGCCTGGAGGAACGTTCGTTCTGGGCAGAGGGACTGGAACCCCGCCCCTTTGCAGGAAACGGAGTCTGGTCTGCAACTCCGCGATGGTCATTTTCCCACAATGGGGACATGACTCATCCATGAACGCTGCCTCAGCGTGTTGAAAGCCCAGACACGTGAGGCAGTGTGCGTGGCCATCACCCGGCGGCAGGAAACGGCCGCATCCAGAAACGCACGGGGAGAAAGGCATGACGCCTCGTCTTTAAAAAGACGCTCAACCCGCGGAGCTCCTTTAGAAATTCACTCTTTAAGGAAATTGCTCTTATAGGAATTTGCTCTTTTAGTGCTGAGGCGCACAGGGGAAATGGCCGCAGCAACACAGAAGGTGGATGGTGAAAACCAGCTGTGTGCTTCCACTCGACACGGAAGACCACGCCGCTGAAGCGCCGTGCCGCCAACACAAAAGAGAAGAAAAGGAGGTAAGTGTTGCTTCTGACTCGTCCCACACAGAATGGTCCAGCTCCGAAGCGAAAGCTTGATGATGCATGCACCTGCTGCGCATTATATGCTCACGCTGTGATCAGCCGCAGCTGGCTGCAATCATGCATGCCAATATTCATTGGCTCGTTTGTATACACACAAAGTAGATTGGTCTATCCAGGCGATATCCCAATTCGTCGGTCTCGACGAGACGTCGAAGAGACCGACTGATAGGGAACTAACGACTAACATATAACTAATCTAAACAAACAAACATATACTCACTCATACAGGGTAGGGTAGGAGGATGGTTAGAACAGTACAGGAAAAGGGCGTGAGGCTGAGCTGACCATCTAAAAGAACCATCAGTTTCTAATCGAAAACATAGCATACGATAGCTTTACACTAAACCTCTGTTTAGTGGAAGAAACGATACTTGCATCCGAACAAGAGTCTCATGGAGCCTCTGAAGAAGTCCTGGATGGTTCCATTTGATGGCCGAAGTTGCAATTTCTTGAAACTCCAAGGTTGTTCTTGACTCTGTTGAGGTTAGGAGAGGTCTCTCTCCTGAGTAAGCAGTCCTGAGGAACTGCAGGCCGCACTTCAGAGCTGGGGATACAGAGACGGCCAGGAGTGAAGAGAGATGTCTGATCGTGGTCATTTTCATGATGATAAGTTCCATGGTTGGGTGAAATGAACTCCAGTGGTAGTAGTCTGACTCTGTGTGGTTGAGAGCCATCTTCTAGACTGGGGAGAGTCCACACAGCTCCATATGTTGAGGCCCCCCTCTGGGCCTGGGCCTGTGGAGGCCCTCCCCACAGGCAGCAATCAAGGGTTTTTTGAAGAACCTAAGGCGGAACTGTGTGTGAGCCCTTTTAACATCTGGGAAGAGTCACGCCTCTCAGAGTGGACTTGACCAATGAGAGAGGCTGAATTCCAAGCGGGAGATTTGGAGATAATGTGAACTTTTATGACTCTTTGTCTGAAAGCAAGGCAATTTGCATGTGTGCCAGGATTGGGTATTCATGCAAACCACTACAGATTCTTGAAACTGTAATATGTTACATGTGTATCAACATATAATATGCATCATCTTTTAGATCATCAAAATACGAATTCAGAGATACCAAACATGACCGTGTGGTTATACTACATAATATATCTATCTATATCTATAGTAACACATGCATAAAAACATTACACAATACAAAAGACAAGGTACATAAACCACAATAATATACACAATGATTGGAGGATTTGTGTGTTCATTCATAGGAAGGTTTTCCTATGAATTAGGGAAGAGTCTATTTCAGTAGGCCAAATGTTTTTCCTATAGTTGCTGCATTCCTTTAGATCGTAAAACTGGTGTTATCAGATAGTTGCCCTGGCAACTGAGCCCTTAAGGCCCAGTTGCCTTAATGTTGGTCGAATTGGGGGTTGTTTCTAGAACGGCAACCTAAAGTTGGCTTGTTGGTTTTAAGGATAATTTGTTAAATGTAACAAATAACTATGTCTGATTGGTCCAGGCGCTTCAAGGGTGTCAATGATGTCTTCTGGACAACTGTCAGATCAACAGTCTTCCCCATGACTGTGTAGCCTAGTGAACCAAACTGAGAGACTCAGGAAACCTTTGCAGGTCTTTTGAGTTGATTAGCTGATTGGCATGTCACCATATTCCAATTTGTTGAGAATTGGTGGGTTTTTGTTAAATGTGAGCCAAACCATCACAATTAAAAGAACCATAAACTTTTCAGTCTGTGTGCATTGAATTTATTTAATATACGAGTTTAACAATTTGAGCTGGATTACTGAAATAAATGAACTTTTCCACGACATTCTAATTTATTGAGATGCACCTGTACATTGCATATTAAATAATATACATACATATTAAATATTAAAATTTAGGTATTTTTTTATATATTAAACAGCAACAACTCATGTCAAGTTTGGTGGTGAGGGTCCAAATAACAGGCAGCTAAACAGGTTTAGTTTGATCACTGATAAAGCACTATATACTTTTTGTTTTTGGGTAAAACATGGGGAATTACAATGACAAATATTTGTTAATTAGAAATAACATGTTTAGAATATACAGTACATATTGTGTTGTAAATGTAGACAGTAAATTATTGGTGAACATCTACTAAAATAGCTTTGAAATCTGGCTCAGAAAAGTGATGTTATTTGCAAGAGATGGAGATGAAGGTCAGTATTTCCTAAAAAATACTGACATTTCAATTATAAAATCAATTAAATGTTTTGATTAATAAGATTAATTGTGCAGATTTACTCCATTTGAGTTCTGAGAGGTCTAGCATCATTTGTTTAAAGGTGCTATTCACTGTGATATATTATCTAGAATGATATTTTAAGAGTCAAAGATTTTGAGGAAGCGGTATCTGTCATTGTGTTATAAAGTTAAATCTGCATACTTAAACTGGCTGTTTCTAATTGTGTTGGTAGTTGAATATCAAGAGGACAAGTTCTCACAGTAATAAGATCTAACACTTTATTTTAAGGATCAGGAATTAGACAGTAATTAATGTTTTTAATGCCATACGCAACCAATAACTACACTGGTGCTCGCAACTTCAAAAAGTTAGGAGCACCAATTTTTTTTTTAGAAGCACCTAATTTCTTTTTAGTAATGCGCTGATCTTAATTCTTCATGATTGATTCTGATTGCAGATGCTTTACAAGCAAATTGGCTGATTCTGAAAGACTTTTTTATATATTTATTTTACGCCTTAAGCAAGGGACAAGAATGAATGAAAAAATGAGTACATGAACAAGATGCTTATTTTCTCTATTATAGGTACAGCCATTTAAATTAGAGGCAACCACTGCATTTTGTATGAACAAAAAATAAACGACACTTCTTTCTTAGTCGTACTGTATAGACAATAAATGCAAGCATGATCAAAGTAGGCTACTCTTTTAATATTCAAAGTGCAAATAGAAACCGAATTTTTCACGCATGATACAGTTATAGACAACTATAAAACTTAATACAGCCCACATATTAATAACAGTCTAGATATTTTATGTAGCCTAATTTGCGTGCAATGGGGAGTCGCTCTCTAAACGCGGGGTATTAAAATTGCTTTTGAATGCGCGTGCGCTTTTTACTTTTGGTTTCGTTTTAATGATTGCACGAAACTCTCGACGGCCCGGAGCGTGCATTCTACAATACAAGAGATTACTTTAACAAAACCATTTGAAAGTGGGAGGACACAAACGGGATTTTGAAAAGTGTGTCCCGAGTGGAAATTATGCTCCTGCGTGAGTGGAACTCTGCCGCTGAGTTATCATTTGATGTGAATGAATGCTGCGTTGTACAGTATATTAAGACGGAGGCGGCAGAATTGTATCTGACAGAATGTACGCTGTAGCACGAATTATAGTAGATTTCTTCAAAAGCAGATTGTGGAGACCTTTTAATTGTCCACAATCAAAAGAGAGAACCTGTCTCTATATTAGCTCACAACAGTCTGTGCAGTAGTTAGGCTAGCAAAAGTTTTGTAAAGAAATGAAACCAAGTCGCAAGACAACAATTTCTCGCATTCGCACAAATGCTCCCAAATATAATTTGAGGTTGCGCAGATTAAAGTTTGGGAGCATATGCGCCCAAAACGGTAGCAATTTCGAACCCTGAACTAACACGGCAGTGTATGAATGCGTGTGTATCTCTGCTGAACATAATTAGAAATGGATCAGGAGACAGCTTAAAATGTCAGCGTTTATTTGCAGATTCCAAAATTTCAAATATCAAGTCTGAACAGAAAAAAAATTCAGAATCTTCAAACTATTTAGAGGCTAAAACTGGCTGCTCTTAAAGAATGTGTCACACAATTTTGGACCGGCCGGAAGCAATTACCAAAACTGGTTCTGTGTTTATCATACTTCGCCACAGTGAATCAAAGTTATTAATTATACACTGTATAATTAAGCCTTTTTAGCCTAAAGGCTACATTCAAGATAAATTGGTAATATGTGTTTCTTCAACACTATCTAAAGTTTTAATGCCCGTATAAAACAATTTAATGCTTTTTAATGCCATTTAAGGCCTTAATTTTCGCAAAATCAATTTAATGACTTTGAATGCTTTTTAATGCCCCGCGGAAACCCTGTAAAACAAACTAATAGCTTGTATTGTGCGAATTACAAACTTTATAAGTTCTCAGTACACTATGCGAATGTGTAGCTTATAAGTATGAAATAAATATAGAATAGGCATTTCATCAGACATTTAAATTAGCTGAAAAATAGTTACACAAAAGCAGTCTTCTAGCAGTTGTTCCATACTAACAAATGATTAATAAACAAAATATTCCCCATTCCCTTAATTTATTAACAGCTAATAAGCACATTTCTCACTAATAAATGCTATATTACTTCAGATTATGTTCCCTATTCTAAAGTAGAAAAGAGACATGAAAGATTGCAGTGAAGAATTCTGTCTTTATTGTTTGATGGTTCAACAAGAGAACAAACTACAGATGAGACACATCTGCAAACTTTCATGTCGCTTTTCTACTTTAGAATAGAGAACATAATCTGAAGTAATACTGAATGTATTAGTGAGAAATTTGCTTGTTAGCTATTAATAAATTCAGGGAATGGGGAATATTTAGTTTTTAAATAATTTGTTAGTATGGAACAACTGCTAGAAAGACTGTGCTTTTGTGTAAAAGTGTTTTTCTGTTAATTGAAATGTCTGTGATGAAATGCCTAATCTATATTTATTTTATACTTATAAGCTACACATTCACATAGTGTATTGAGAACTTATAAAGTGTGTAATTCACACAATACAAGCTATTAGTTTGTTTTATGTTTAGCTAATTAATACACTGTTAGGACAGAAACAAGTATAAAGGGTCTATAAGACAAAAATAAGACAACAACCAATAAAGGCCTTATAAATAGCTTGTAATGGCATACAAGTCCATAACTAGTCACTTACAAATGCAGTTATTAGTCATTGATTACTGTCTAATTCCTGATCCTTAAAATAAAGTGTTACCAAGATCTCTCATATCTGATAGACAGAAACTAAAATCTGGCTGTGATACAGCAAGAAAAAAAAGGAAGTCAGATGTCCCTAAAAAGACACACAGAGAGAGAGAGAGAGTCAGAGAGAGAGAGAACAGTTGATGAACTTTAGTGTTAGGTGTCAGAACTGATGTAAGATGAATCACGGAACATTATTACAGCATTCCTTAAGGAGGAAAATTACTTACATGAGGATCTTGCGGTGAGATTTTATAGAAACAATCAGTCAAGAACGGGCATGTGTGGGCCTGACAGAAGTCTCAACTGAAAATAAAACCGTCATATCCTGATGTTAATAAGCACTTGACACAAACGAGGCACTACTGAACTATCTGTAAAAACATAAGTGACAAATCACATTTTTGTGTGTTAAAACTATTAGATATGGTAGATAAACTAATCTGATTTAAAATTAACCTAGCAGGATTTTTTTTACCACCTATTATAAATATTTTTACCTTTAAATTTAACTTCCTTTTATTAATACTTTCCCCAAGGAAGATGCACACAAAAGAAAAATGTCACTGATCTATCTATCTTACAGAAAACAATAAACGTTTAAATTTAAAAAAAATAAATAAAGGTTTGTACAAAAATCTACAAATATTTCAGTATTTTCAGTTGAAAAAGAACACAGAATCAATTGACAATTCCATCAACTGGATGGAAACTCTCTCACACTGGCATGTCATCCTTTTTGTCGTGCTATCAACCCACTGGCAGACAGTGCATAATAGGATGCTGAAATCAATTTCTGTACACAAAGGGGCTTTTCACATTATGCTTCCATCCAAAGCTGCAAATTTAGTGCAATTCGCAAAATTGGAATATTGCATAAACATTTGCAAATAAAGCACCCTTTTTATCCAGCGAGACAAAGAGAAATCCTGATCATCATTTCCTAATAAACTGGCGCAAAATACTACTAAAAAAAGGTAATTTGCTGCAGTAGAAGAAGCCACTGTGGGTCACAGTGGGTTGTGTATAATGACCAAAACAATATTCAGATGTTGTGCTGCGTGACTGATCCGCTGGTACGGTTATGCCGCACCACTGACTAGTTGAGTGCATACGTTTTTTGAATGCACATTTGTAAAATTTATGTGCATCTTGGCATTTCCATTCAGCGTTCATGCGATATCCCAAAATATGCATAAAGGTGAATGGAAACGTGCTTAACCATGGGTTATTATCTTTCTTAATGCTTTTTAGCCTGCAGTTAAAGAAACATTTCCCACGTGTGAATTGGAAGGTTATAAAACCATGCACCAAAGAAGCAGGGTGTTGGTTAAATGTTTTGGTTACATGCTTAGCAACAAACTGATAACTTATCACATGTGCCATATTTATGTGCTTTGGACAGTCTCTTCATGTATACTGAATTTACACCGCAAATCAGAACTTTTAAACCAGTGTCTAGGAATGTACAGTGTGAAGCATCACCTTATGAATACCCTGAAATAATTCTGGATATTGTATGAGCAGTGTAAAAAAAATCCTGTTTACACAGGGTTTAGAATGACCCAGGCTTGAATATTTCATATGTAAAAAAAAATAAAATAAAAAATAAATAGTAGCAGATATTTTAGAATGAAATCAATGAAGCTGTAACTTTTCTAAAGTTTTTTTGTTCCTCATTCATACATAGATACCAAGGGGGAAAACCTGCAAACCGAAATTCCAGTCCAGTAAAGCAGAGAAGCTCTCATTATCTGGCTGTACCAGCGTTAAGAAACACCGCCCGACATACTGCGGCATCTGCACAGACAAGCGCTGCTGCGTACCTAATAAGTCCAAAATGGTAAACATAGAGTTCCACTGCAAAGGGGGATCTAACGTACGCTGGAAGATGCAGTGGATCACTTCCTGTGTGTGTCAGAGGAAGTGTAATGATGCCAATGACATGTTCTCAGAGCTGCACTTAATATAAAACACAGACAAACAGGAAGTGCACAATGCTTAATGTAAGCTATAGCATATATCCAGGTATGGCCAGAAATACTCTATGCAAGTATATGAACAAAGTCAAAAAACTTCACTACGGGGCTGTAGTAAATTCCTAATGACTGTTCATGCGCTATTCCACCAATAAACCTCAGTACTTGAGTGAGGCCGAGCTAAATTCGACTGTCTGTGCCATTAAATCAAAGGTGTTGTTATTCAGGTAACTGTATGCTTTTATAAAATCTAATGGCAAGGTTCAAACTGTAGTTTCAAAAGGACAGACAATAGCAGCGTCCCACATTACAAAGTACAAACTATGTACTTATGCACTATGAACTCTCTATGAATTTTATTTTAGTGTATTAAGTTTATTTTGTCATTTATAATGATAGCCCCTCCTCCTCTGCTGAGTAATTAAAGCTGCGACAGTTGAATGCATGAAGTGTCCAACAAGTGCGCATCCTCTGAAGTAAACTTTTTTAGAATTTTAAGTGTGCACTATGCATACTCACACTATTTATACTACAAAATGGCATAGAATAGTGCATATGTATCTGAATTGGGATGCACCAAAGCAGAGAATGCAGTGTGTACTTGTTTTGCCATATGAATTCGTCCAAGTGTAGATACGTCTGCGTTTACATATTTGAGTAGAGTATGATTTGGGCCTAAACGCACAACTGTATAAACAAATTAAAACCAGTGTTTTACTCTGTTTGGAAAACAGCAAGTAAAGAACATGGGAGATATTATTGTACACAATTAAATGAAGCAATGTCATGTTAATACATGTCTCACATTCCTCTGACTTGTTTATAGCAAATTCTCAGGTCACAGGTACTCACATGGGTGTGAAGAACCTGTAGAGATTTTGAAGAAAACTGACATTTAAGACAGATTTACTATGAGCTCAGAGGTTAAGCAAAGGGTTTTTAAGTAAGTGTATGCTAACCATTATTCTTGAGCAAAGCTTAACCAACTAGATCACTATAATAAGAATATTCATGAAGAATGAATATATTTTTGCTAACTGTAGAAGGAATCAACAAATGAGAGCATTAATGTGGTGCAGTATGGGAAAGTTAATATCAATATAAATAATATATCTAGAGACAAACTGTATCAGAAGTCATATGAACTTAGAGAGTCTGAACTCCCATTGTTAGCTGGCACATTGCTGTGCATTTGCATGAAGCTGAACTCTCCTGAACTTGCAACAAATTGTCAACTCTCATTGAAAATGAATGACTTCCAACATGTAATAAATCCAAAAAAGTAAAATGTTTAATAAAAGCATTGCATTGTTTCTGATTCATTTTTTTATTATTTAATTTTTGTAAACATTACAACATAACACTAGCTACATACATTATATTGCTAAAAGTATTGGGACACCCCCTTCTAATGAACAGGTTTGACTAATTTAGTAATTTACTAATTTAGTACAAATCGTAATGTTTAAGCATTTAATGATATTCTAGGGGATTGTGTGCTTCTAATTTTACAGCAACAGTTTTGACAGGACCCTCTTCAATTCTAACATGACAATGTCTTTGTGTATAATGCAAGGTTTAAAAAGAAATGATTGATTCAGTCAGTGTGAAAGAACTTGACTGGTCTGCAGAAAGCAAAGTCCTAATCTTAGCTGAACACCTCTGGTGCGACTTTAAATGCAGACCTTGAGCCAAAAACTCATCACCAAAAGTATTGGGACACCCTTCCTTTAGAACTGAAAAGAGCACTTTCAAAACGGTGGCAAAGATGGAAAATAAATGGTATATTTATAAATTGTATTTCCATCTCTGTTGCAACCATTTTGGAAGTGTCAAAAATGACTTTACCCATAGTTACAAGTCACTGGTGTTTGCTGATGAGTTTTTTGCTCAAAGTTTGCATTTAAAGTCACTACAGAGATGTTTAGCTGGGATTATGACTTTGCTTTCCAGTCAAAGTTCTTCCACAGTGACTGTGTATAAGGCAAGGTTCAAAAAGAAATTATTGATTCAGGGACATTGTCATGTTAAAATAGAAAAGGGTCCTGTCAAAGCTGTTGCTATCAAATAAGAAGAACACAACAACAAGAATATCATTAAATGCTTAAACATTAGGATTTGTACCCATGGAAAGTACTAAAGTAGTCAAACCTGTTCATTAGAACGGGATGTCCCAATACTTTTGGCAGGATAGTGTATAATACATACATACTACTACTACATTACTACTACAGACATTACATGCAACCTGAAGTGACAATCATATTGATTGAATCAGTGCTGACATTGATTCAGTCATGAACATTCACACAGTCATACGCACACAGTACAGGACACTATAGAAAGAGTGCAAAAAATGGAATGCAAATGAATGCAAATAATTATTCAAATTAGAAAAAAAGGCAACTCTTGAGTGCTGAACTTCCGTTAAGTCAGTTGCAACAAAAATAGTGTGCACACTTATTACGATTATTACAGTTAATCCAAAAATCATTGAGTCTTAGGCAAGAGCTGGACAATAATATTTTTGTGATCTATGGATGTCTTGCACCAACTGATTACAAAGGGATCAGTTAAAGCAAAAATACATCTACTGAAACTCACAAACAAATTTTCTGTCAACAGGTCAATGCAGAGCCATATTAAATGAGGACAAGCGTTTAAGATTTGTGCTGACTGTGCCAGTGCCAAGACTATAGAACTGAGTGTGTGTTAATTTGCAGTAGTTTCAGATAACATGGAATTACTTGTTTTACTCATATGTAATGACAAATGAATCTGTGCTTTTTTTCCCCTATTAAAACTACATTAACCAGGCCCTGTTTTATATTATGACTATTTTATTTTTTATTTATTTTTTATATGAAAAAATACATTTAATAACATTTTACAGGTGAAGTGTATAATCTCTGTGCCCCAGTGGGGAAAAAAAATCTTCAGACTTACTTGATAATTACAGGCAGGTATGTTTGATAAGTGATAGAGCTCAACCCTGCCCATCTCAACACTGGTGTGACCAAACAGAATAGTCTATTATACTATAGGTAGTACTACCAGATCCACTCTAAATTCACACCACTGGCTGAGCTAATGTTTCTATGCCTCTAAAAAAGAGAGAGATTTTACATCAAGAAAACAAATATATTAAAGATTCATTTTATGTACATGTAGAAATGTTTGATCACTTAGTCTATTATACACACAATTCAGGTGGCAATGGTGAGCCTGGGTGCGTTGGGCATAAGAGGGCTTTCCAAATGTGTGTATTCTTCAATTAGATCTGAGATAGATAACAGTGCTTCATTGAATCCAGCCAACTCCATGCCATCAACTGCTAGATAGTGATGCAAGTGAGCCTGTAAGAAGCACGACAAACACCATTAGCATAGAGTGCCCACAAATATCTACAACGCTATGTTCATACCCACCACGGTAACACTTTATAATAACTGCATGCTATGACTCATTACTTAAGCATTAGTAAATAGTCAATTCATAATTTATAAAAGATTATCCCCACATTAACAGACAGTAGTAAGCAGTTTGAAATGCAGCTATAAATGTTTTGTTATTGATTTAGGCATAATGTAATTGTATTTTCATAATTGATTAATAATCAATTAATAATTTCTAAATTAATTATTATATTATTAACAGACCAGTTATTTAGGAGTTGTCAGCAATGCATAAGATCATTAAGAAAGAGTAACTAAATGATTAATAAACTTTAAATGTACGTTTATACATATTATTTAGACATACAGTAATAGTAACTCAGTGTGTTTATTAACACCTACTCTTACTGTAATTATTACTGCAGGTATAATTCAGATGTATGTGTGTGTTCTGTATTACTCCGTGTTGTGTTTGTTATCTTTTTCTCTTTAGAAGATAACAGAGCCTTAAAATCTTCTTTGTAAAAGCTTTACTAAGTATAAATAGTCTTCACTTTATGAGCTCACAAAAACAGAAAACTGACAACTACTAAATGTTTTATAACTACCTGAACTAATCATAAATTACTGTAGGAACATGTGTTAATAAAGCATTTATTAACATTATTATTATATTTCTAAATAATATGTATAAATGTACACTTAAATAGTTTATTAATCATTTACTTACACTTTCTAAATGATTTCATCAACCACTGATGACAACTAAATAACTGGTTTGTAAATGTAATACTTAATTTAGAAATGATAAATTAAAGTATGAAAATACAATTATTAAACACATTATAGATATGCTTAAAAATCAAGAACAAACCATTATTAGCTGCATTTATAAACTGCTTACTACTGTCTATTAATGTAGATATAATTATTTATAAATGATTAATTGACTATTTACTAATGCTTAACTTATGGTTCATAGTGTGCAGATATTGTGAAGTGTTATCCAAACATACATCTAGACCTACAAACCATCTAGCTTTTATTGAAACATAGCTAAGGTTTGTGAGGTATTCTTGTATGTCTGTTTTCCTTACCTAAATTTAGGCCTCTTAATATATATAAAAAAAATGTTTGGTTATATTTAAGAATTATGTCCCTAAACTATGCTTGGTAAGATTAATGCTGCTCAGTTTACACACTTCACTTTAAACTTATTAAAAGCCCAATAACATGAAACCTTTACTCTCCCCTAAACTCTGTCACTGTTGAGAGAACCAGTGTATGTCTGTGCATTAAAAATTATCTAAATGTAATGTTATTTTCCTTGTGATATGCTGTGCAGTGGTGCTTTCAGACGAACCTTTCTGCGATACAGCTTTACAAAACGCTCTTTTAGTTCAAAGAAGGTGGATTTCACGCAAGTGTTGTTGGCTAAGGCCAACAGAGAATGTGAGTGACACACAGGAGGGACTGAGCACAGACTAGTCTTCCATCCTTCCTGATTCCATGGGACAAATGGAAGGGTGGGCCTTAGCCTAAGGAAAAAACAAAACAAAATAAACAGAACAGATTATTCTAAATTTGAAAGTGAAGAGAGACTCAAATACGTCATCATGGATCATTTACAGATCATATATTTATATTACATGCAGAGATAAGCTGTTACAAAACCTTGCAAGCTGCCTATTTAGCATTTTATAGTATCACAGGAGTGCTCCTTAAATGCTTAGGAAATCTCTAAAGAAATGCAAGGCAAAAGCATAAAAATTAGCAGTACAAAAATGATCTATATAGTTTAAATAATGGCCATTTCACCCACATTCTATAAACACGTTTACACCTGGCACTAATGCTGCCTTCACGCCATGTCGTAATTACCGTAATTCCAAGATGACAACACGTGACATTTTACTCACAGCTTTTCATGTTGTCAGACCCAGAGGTAGCACCTTAGTGAATAAAATGAACTTGGCGGCGGTCACGTAGTACAACTGTCACTGGTCCAAGTCGTAACTCTCAGAAAGATTCAGAGTTTACAAGTTGTGTAATTATGAGTTCAGAAGCACGTGAGGGCTTTGGTGTTAATAGTCTTGCCATAGAAACACATAATTAAGATTAGAATGTCACGTGTTGTCATCTCGGAATTATGACATGGCGTGAATGCAGCATAAGTCTTCAGTGATCCGATCATAAGTGGTCAAACGAGACACATTATCATTTACACCTGGTATTAAAGGGGACAATTAACTTAAAAATGAAATAGCCTAATCTGTAAGGGCAACTGATAACAGCATTTTGTTTTTGGGTAAACTAACCATTCCATTACCTTATTCTATTTCTAAACTTTTCTATTTTAGAAGCTTTTCTTTTACCGGTAGAAGTATGTTTGTGTAATTTTAAAGCTTTCAATCTCTAAAAAATAAAACTGATACTTTTTGCAACAGTTAACACTTTTTTTAATCTTGTAACACCAAACAATGTTTTAAGCGAAACTCTGAAGTGAAACTTGGTTCTTATATCTTAACAGAATAAAAACAATAAGAATATTACAAACTATTCAAATCACTGAAGTGGCCAATGACTCTCTAAATATTACATTTATATTAATTATTTTGATTTATTTTCAAATTAGTTTAATTATGCTGAGATTTTCTGTTCCCCCATATCTTGAATTTGCTGCAAGCCCCCATTAATGATTTGATACATGGTCTCTATCATGCATCCACGATGCTACGATGTAAATCCATCGTAGAAACAAACAGCTTTAATCCTTGCACTATACATCCCTTTCATGAGATCATGCAGTACGAGGCATGTATACAAGGCAGCTTACTAGGGATTGGACAGAGCCACAGAGTTAGAATAATGTGAATTAGAATGGAAAAAAATGAAGACTAAACAAGAGTAAATCAAAATAAGGGAGAGACAAACCGTTCAATATTCCGGCGCAGATCTGACAACTGAACATTTCCACGCAGCATAAGAGCACAGGCCAGATACAGGTTGTGCCTGGGGTCAGCTCTGATTAGCTGATGCTCCTTACTAAATGCGTCTGAGAACATCTGATCCAGCCTACAGAATACAGCACAGCATCCATTTGGTGATGACAAAACACAAATGAGGAGGGAAGGACTTGTAATGAGCAGGCACCCTCTAAGGTTCTCTGTGGCAGAGCTATAAACTTCAATCCTGGAAGGTCACTGTCCTGCAGAGTTTAGCTTTAAAGGGAAGCACATTGCACTTTTTGTTTCACTGACTTGCTTTCATATGCATGCACATGTGGAAGACCAGAAACATAACGTGCTGCATGAAACAAAACAGTAGTGTATTTTGTATAATATTATTACAAATGTATGTCTTTAAAGAAAGATGCTGCAGATCTGGAGTCCCTAAAGTGCATTCCCCAAACCAGTGGATTTCAACCCTGTTCCTGGAGCACCTCCAACAGTGCACATTCTCAAACACACCTGCACAGTCTCAAACACACCTGAAGTCAAGTCGCCTTCATTTCTATAGCATTTCATACAATACAGATTGTGTCAAAGCTGCTTCATAGAGACAGCAGAAGCAATTATGGAAGCTCAACTATTGCACAGTTCAGATTCAGAAAGACAACTGTGTCATTATTTATTCAGTTCAGACAAAGACTATAGAATACCCAAGACGTGTATAGTTTTGAATGGGGAAAAATGCAACGCTCATTATGGCCACGAAGCCCCACCTTCTTAATGAAAGAGCCAATCGTTGATTAGTAAAGTCAGCGCGTCACTGCAGCAGTCGTCCCGGTTGCTATAGAAACAATCGGCACTCTAAGACGTGCATTCAGTACTGCACATGCACACTGGCTGATCTAGCCTGAAAAATAAGCGTTTTTAATGCTATTGGAGCACAAGGAACCATATCTATGAGGCAGTTCTTGTCAAATTTATTTGGTGATTTAAAATATGAAATTTAACTGTAAGCTTGGTGAACAGTTTTGGAGAATTTGATGATTACCCGTTCAAAGAGATAGGAGCTGCACTTGCCTGCCCGAGAGGTGTTTCAAAGAGTGACATGACTCGTCTTAAAGGGACTTTGGTTCAGATCAGTAACCGTGTAAAGTTAATTGGTCCGCTATAAACAGTTCTACAAAAGGAAGCATTTACATTATTCAGCTCGAGTCAGTCCAATGTTGAATCAATTCAGCTCAGAGCAGTGTCAATGTTGCAAGACAAAACTAAAATGTAAATCAGCTTTACAGAAGACAATAGTGCCATCATCCAACATAATTAAGCTCAGTACTGTCAGTCAACACAGTTAAATTACTGAACCTTTCAGACCCCAACTAAGCAAGCCAAAAGGTTACAATGGCAAGGAATGGCCGTAATCTAACTTTATTAGAGTTTAGGGTGTCTAAAAAGCTAGTCCTAATGCATCTTATATAATATTTCAAATTATATTGAGATATGTTACTTTCTGAGTTACAGGTCTGCAAATTTTGGAAAGATAATATTTATGGCACTCAGGTATGTTCTATACCAGGGGTTTTCAAACCTGTCCTGGAGCCTCCCCTGCCCTGCACATTTTGTATGTCTCCCTTATTAGGCACACCCAATTCAGGTCTTGCAGTCTCTACTAATGAGCTGATGATTTGAATCAGGTGTATTAGATGAGAGAGACAAGCAAAATGTGCAGGGCAGGGGAGGCTCCAGGACAGGTTTGAAAACCCCTGTTCTATACAATTGCTTTGATAGAGGGAAACAAGATACATTTCTAGTTTAAACATAATTTGTTCGTCAGATATTCTTTTTAAAAAATAAAGTATCATCTGTATTCAAAGTGACCCACATTTGGTTTCTGGCCACTGAATGTGTACAGTTTACCAGTTTACTTTTCAAGCCATATTAACATTACAATATCACTGGAATGGAACCATATATAGCCTTAAAAATGAAGATACCAAAAGGAAAAAATATAAAAGCATTCTTTGTTATGTTCTTGAGTTATTGGCATGCAAACTTTGGAGAACAAAAAAACTTGAAGGGTGCTTTTTCCCATGTAATGCAACAAAGATTGCTAAAGTGAACAGACTTTACTAATAGACCTACCAATATCTGTGTAAAAATAGAAAAATGGCATCATTATGTTAAAGTAATTTTTGCCCTCCTGTAATTTGAATAAATACAATCAAAGATTCCTTAATTAATGATCTACTTAACTGATGGATTAATTATTTGGTTGTTCTTCCTTGCACCACTTTCAGTAGCTAACAACTGCATACCTGAAAAAAATCTGCAAAACCCTGCAAGACTTGCTGTTTTGGAGATGCTCTGACCCAGTCATCTAGACATCACTATCTGGCCTTTGTCAAAGTCACTCAGATCTTTTCGCTTGCTGATTTTTTGCTTCCAACACATGAAATTCACAAACTGACTATTCACTTGCTGCCTAACATATGCCACCCCTTTACAGGTGCCACTGTAACTATATAATCAATGCTATTCACTTCACCGATCAGTGGTTTTAATGTTGTGGCTGATCAGTGTATTTATTCACTATAAAAATGCCCATGGCATTTTCAGATTTTATTAATTTACATGACTTCTCTGGAAAAGCTACAAAATAACAATATTCATAAACCTACTTGAACTACACATAAATAATTTGTTGTCTAGATATAATACAATCTCAGGATATTTGAGGCAGGTATAAGAGCAGACAATAAAAAAAATGGGTAAAAATTTCTGCAAATGTATAATGACAAACCTGCGTGGTGGTACGTTGACATCGGCAAGTGTGTATAGAGGAGTTAGACTGGACAAAAGGTAGTGTAACCGTGGAAACGGAACCAGGTTCATGGCTATCTCATTCAGATCCATGTTGAGAGAGCCCTCAAACCGTGCTGAACTACAAGAGGAGAAATTAATTAAATATAATTTAATTAGTGAGAAAATATAATTTAATTAGTGATCAAATGTCTTACATTTTTTAAAAGAGTCAAAGACACCAGATGTCTAGTTTTCTAGCATTGTTTTCTATACTTTTACACTTTCGAATTAATTAACGTCATAACAATATTACAATTTATCCACCAATCAGAGACTATAAACCAGAGCAAAACAGCTCAGCAGATAATTTAGTACCTGGTAATATTAAGAAGTAGATTGGCCACAATGTTGTTCATGGCATCAAATGGTTTCTCGACCTTCACCACCCTTCCTTGTCCCGAGATAATGGTACAGTCCTTCTTAACGGTACAGCCTGGTTTGCCAGTGTTGGACATATGCTGTATCTTACCAACAATATCCACCAGAGACTAGAATAATGGTACAGAATGGTAACTGAAATTGAAACTAATGATATATCGACCCTCATGCCATTCCATGCCAAAATTGTATGACGGTCCTCCTCATGTGAAACCAGTGTTTCCCATATATTTGTTTATTTGTGGCGGTCCGCCACGATATAAAAACTGGCCACTGAAAATATATTTTAGGCTTTGACTTCGTTGTATAAACATGAGCACTGCACGCTTCAAAATCAAAAAGGGGAAAGTAGGTTTATATAAATGTATCTTTGAAGAGAAAGCTTTGATGTCATTTTCATTTCATTTTTCCTTTTAATTCCTGATAAACTATTGTTAGTGAGCACAGTGCTGCTTTGTGTACAGCCATTACCGTGAAAAACAACTATTTCTGCCATTCCAAAAGCGCCTCCTCCTGGCAAAGAATTCATTTGCATTTTCAATCGATATTAGAGTCCAACAAAACTTCAACAGCCGTTTGTAACTGTATCACTCCGTTTGCGGTACTTCTCACAAATTCAATGATGAACTGCTTTTAACAGAAAATTGTGTGTTTACTGTTGTTCTTTTGCATTATTGACTTTTGTAATTTTCCTATGTAATACTGTAATGCTGCTTTGACACAATCTGTATTGTTAAAAGCGCTATATAGATAAAGGTGACTTAACTTGACTTGACAGCGAGTGTCATGGCGGACCCCTAAATCCGCTATAATTATCAATATTATTATTACAGTTTCTGCGTCATGGAATGTATTTTTAAGAGGTTTTCAGGCAAGAATGTAATTTTTTATAGTTAAAATATGCAGTTTGTTTATAAAGATAATTTTGAAAATTGTGAGCTCCAGGGCATCAGCGGCTGTTCAGTGCTAATGAATCTGCCAAGAGAAGTCTCACCTCGGCCAGATCTTGAGGAATTTACCGCTCGCTCTTATGTCTCTATAGTGGTTAAAAATGAGATATAATTCATTTTGGGTAAATCTAACGAGCAGTCTTTGGTCTCATTCATCTATTATGTGTTCCAGGGCAAACAGATTTGACAAAATCTCATCATGTTTACGTAAACTCAGTGCTGTATATCAGCACGCCTGTGTACTTTTGACTGAACTGCCTAGCAACTTTTATGATGGTTGTTGCTGTTTTTTAAACTTTATCATTCAATAAATAATAATCTATATAAATAAAAGTAGTATATAATAATAATAGTATTAAAATATAATAGTATTAATAATAGTGTTTAGTATTGGTGGGTGTTTATGATGGTGATTTTAGTTACATTGTTGTAGAAACTTTTACGAGTCAGCAGTAAAGTATAGTATAGTATGAGATTTAATTTAAAAACTATATTTTTAAACACTGCCTTAAGTTTTACCATAACTGTAAAAGCTGCTATATATTCAGCTAACATAGACTTGTTGCTGCTGTAGATTTGTTACTCTGAATTTAAGGATAACTGTTGCCAAAATGCAACCTGGGCTGTTTTTTTTTTTTTTTTTTTTACTGTAAACGAGACAAACTTATATCTAAAAGCATAATTACAACAAACGAGCCGTTTTTGAGATTGACCGTGATTTAGTTTTGTGGTCAGTGGCCAGTGAATGGGAATATTAGGGGCATACATTTGAGCGCATCAAAATCGATATTTTTACAACACTAAGAAGGCTCGACACACCATGACACTTTGCTCAAAGTATTGCCTGGGTCTCTACAAATGAACTCGAGCATTGAGAACATTGTTCGTGTACACACAGTTTACTAAAAAGAAAGGTTTTGAACAACTTACTTTCACTGTTTGAGTTTCCGCTCGCGGCCGTCTTGCCAGTCAAGAGGTGTCAATCTCCGAGTGCGAGGATGGATAGCTCCTAAAGCATATTTCCATATAAATGCACGGCTAATTCATTGTTTTGTCGCAAGCGAAAAACAATATTAAAGGCTGTATCAGCGATTTCTAGCCTAAAACATAAGTGTCAATTTCAGCTTACCTTTCTTCAGGATCCGCTCGCTGACTGCCCCATAAATTGTCTGTGAAAAAACCGCGTCTCTCTGGTCAGCCTAGGGTCCGAGATATGCCAAAAAAACAATCGGTACTACCAACCTTTCCACACAAAAACAAACAGTGTTCCAACCAATCAGCGTCAGGGATTTGGTGTTGTGGACGTTCGCTCCGCCTCCCTCACATCCCTGCACCAGTAGGAAAGTCCACAACACCAAACCCCTGACGCTGATTGGTTGGAACACTGTTTGGTTATCTGTGGTGTGTTGATAGCGCCGATTGTTTTTTTTGGCATATCTCGGACCCTAGGCTGACCAGAGAGACGCGGTTTTTTCACAGACAATTTATGGGGCAGGCAGCGAGCGGATCGTGATGAAAGGTAAGCTGAAATCGACACTTTATGTTTTAGGCTAGAAATCGCTGATACAACCTTTAAACTTCTAATTGTAAAAAGAGCCTCATATAAGCCTAATATTTCATCCTACGGAGTCCATTCATTCGCATTCTGAGATCGACACCTCTTGACTGGCAAGATGGCTGCGAGCGGAAACCCAAACAGTGTAAGTGAGTTGTTCAAAAACTTTCTTTTTCGTAAACTCTGTGTACACAAACAATGTTCTCAATGCTCGAGTTAATGTGTAGAGACCAAGGCGATAATTCAAGCAAAGTGTCATGGTGGGTCGAGCCTTCTTAGTGTTGTAAGAATATCGATTTTGATGCGCTCAAATGTATGCCCCTAGTACTCCCATTCACCGGCCACTGACCACAAAACTAAATCACGGTCAATCTCAAAAACGGCTCGTTTGTCGTAATTATGCTTTTAGATATAAGTTTGTCTCGTTTACAGTAAAAAAAACATCCCAGGTTGCATTTTGGCAACAGTTATCCTTTAATGCACAGGTGTATTTTGACATCAGTCAGTTCCACAACAATGCTTAGCTGCCCGCAGATACGCCTGCCTATTAATCAACCTAATTTGCAGCACAATCGGCCAATTCATTAAAAAATTCCAAAAATCACCTCAGCCGGCTGATCAATCGGTCGACCTCTAGTCCAAATAAAAAAATTGAAGGGGGCCAAGGGGGGTGGGGGCCATCCTGATTTCTTTCTGGGGAGACTTTAAAATTAAAAATTAAATTGAAATGCATATTCAGCAGTAAAATTAACTAATATTACCAACATCTATAAAAGGATAGTAGTCTCCAAATTAATGTAGAAACAAAATAAAAATGTTATATTTTATGTAATTAATGGCCACTTTTTACTAAGTAGCCTATTATTAATGAAGACAAGTATCATTGATACCAATGCTATTGGTGTCTCTATTAAATGCATTTTTCAATTTTAGCTATTAATTATAGCCATTTAACACTGCAGTATAATTAAATGCCATTATTATTAACATTTAATAGGCTCTGAGAAATATAACAAAAATACAAATACGAAACAAAAGATAAGAAGTTATCCCTACAGAGAATGAGAAGTAATAATGGGAACAAATAGCGTATCCTGCTAACATGACAGCACCTTCCCGAAATGCAACGCAGAGTGAAAAGATTGTAAGATGTAATTGATAATAATCTTCGTCCAGTTTTTGCATTATTTCTCATCAGACATTATGACCGATAACACGATTTATACTAGATATCTCATAACTCACTGACACAAGCACTTGTCAGTGCTGCCGTCTATTGATGTTGCGGTCTCCGGTACATTGTTGCTGAGTCTCTTTTTTTCGGCTGGCCAGGCTAGTATTGCCACCTTGTGGACAAACTAATTACTGCAAAAACAATTTAAGGTTTATGTGCGACCTGGATGAAGATGATTGGCGGGCCACCAATTTGAACCGTTTTGAATTCGTGGCGGAAGTAGTTCTATACAAAAGAGGGTTTTTAAAGACACTCCGTTGTTGTTTTTATGTATTTACACAATCGTGCTGTTGAACTGTTGCATAAATGCATTTTCACACTTGTAGACGTAAGATATGGCTGTATATCGACACGCTGTGACTACCTATGGGACTCGGCCTGTGGCCGAAGCACAGGTGTCTACTTGTGTGATATTGTTCGTCAACCGAAAATGTCCTGTTATATACAGAATTTTTTTTTGCAGTGACCGAAAAAATCTGAAGACCGTCCGTATTATAACTTGTAACTGTAATTCCCACCATAGAGTGCAAGTCTGTGGGAGACACTGGTAACACAAAAGGAATCATTATTAGAGTATGTTGATACAGCTCTTCTCCAAACAGGAAAAGCAGCAGTGACAAGGTCTGTTAAGTTTTAAACAGATTAAAAAGCATAATAAAAGCAGTCCATGTGACTTGTATGTTCTGTTCCAATTTTCCCTAAGGCACAATACAATAGCTTTGTATGATAAACAGATTGATATTTAAGACATTATTTAAATCTTTCCATCCAGTCTGTCTAGTTTGGTAATGAGACATGTGAGCAATGTTGCTTAGCATCATTGACGTCAAATGTGGTGTAAAGTATCTTCACATGCTTTATCAGAATATACATGACCGCAATTAGGATTTGAGAGCTATGATGCCAACAGTAGGGATACCTGGTTATCGACCGGCAAGACACAGTCTGCGTGTTCTGTGAGTTCTTTCATGGCTAGGATACTGTTGTAAGGAGAGGTGATGACATCATCTTCTGTTGTCGGGTAAACTGAGGTCACTATCCGATACACCTCTGGGAATTCGTCTTCTAGAAGCTTCAACACAAAAGTGCCTAACCCCGAACCAGTACCTGAACACACAAATGTATCCTTAGGTCAGCCCATATTTCTCAACCACCAACATGGATAACATGACAGACATCAAAAGCTTACCTCCTCCCATAGAATGAATGAGGAAGAAGCACTGAAGGCAATCACAGTGTTCTGCAGCCTTGCGAACCTGATCCACAATCTGCTCTCTGTAGGCCAAGCCATATGTGTGATGCCCGACTGCCCTGAGAGTCATAGACGAATCACATTACCAGGCACTGAATAACAGTCAAAAAAACACCAATGCATAACCAAAAATATTCTGTCATTAACTAAAGAATAGGATACATATTAAAAATCAGAACCCTTGGAAAACTGGAACTAATCATTTGTTATAATAAAATTTTACATCAGTCTACAGTACATGAATTAAATGCTACCTGAGCAGACAGCTCAACAGTTTTTGGAACAGGGCAATTAAAAACAGTGTCATCTTATAAAGATCTACAAATGTATTTAAGTATAAACAATTGATGCATAAAAATGTGACAGTTTATTAACTAGGTTTAGCATGTATTTGTTTTAAAAGTTAATAACCAAGTTTAGGGCCATTCCACCGAATGGGTGCCATTTGCTTATGAAAATTTTCCAAAAAAACAAACAAACAAACAAACAAACAAACAAACAAACATTTTCTACCTTTTTTTAAGACTGAATCTAGTAATACATATATTTAACTATTCAAAATCTTTATTGGTCCATTTCAGGTAACTTTATTTAAGAGGAAGACATCGTTTCTTAGTCCTGTTACCAAAACTCTTATGTCTTTTAAAAATCATGTTTAAAAATATGTCAACAACTTCCTTAATTTTCCCATTAATAAATCAGATGACACTACTCACTCCTGTTACTATTGCTCAGTTACTATAGATAAGTATAGGATATACGAGTATATGAGTAACAGGGCTAAGATTTTAGGATAAAATTAGCAAATACATATAATCTAGCCACATGAAGTACATGCTAATATTATGAGGATACTCGGCAAATTATAGTGATTCACAAAAGATTTCTATTATTAAAATAAACAAGTAACATCTAAGAAACTAGATAAAAAGTTTGTTAGCAAACTTTAAGTTGGCTTGAGAAAGCCTAGCCAGTAAGTTTTAAGTAGTTTTAAAAGCTTTTAGTTTAAAGAAAGTTTAAAGGTTTTCAGTTTGAAATAGTTTTAGTTTGATTGATAAAGTTTGAAGATAGATAGGCTAGATATATATAAATAGTTTGAAAATAGAAAGATTTATAGATATAAATAGTTAGAAGATATAGTTTGAATGTGAATAGATAGATATGAGGTTACTAGGGTACCCAGGGTGGTAGCATGATTAGCTAGTTGCTAGCATGATTTTAGTAAGACTAGCAAGTCGCTAACATGATTTTAGCATGACTAGCAAGTCGCTAGCATGATTTACCATGATTAGCAAGTCGCTAACATGATTTTAGCATGACTAGCAAGTCCCTAGCATGATTATAACATGACTAGCAAGTCGTTAGCATGATTTTTAGCATGACTAGCAAGTCACTAGCATGATTTTAGCATGACAAGCAAGTCGCTAGCATGATTTTAGCACGACTAGCAAGTCGCTAGCATGATTTTAGCACGACTAGCAAGTCGATAGCATGATTTTAACATTATTTTAGCATGACTAGCAAGTTGCTAGCATTATTTTAGCATTATTTTAACATGACTAGCAAGTCGCTAACATTATTTTAGCCTGACTAGCAAGTCGCTAGCATGATTTTAGCAAAACTAGCAAGTCACTAGCATAATTTTAGCTAGACTAGCAAGTCACTAGCATGATTTTACCAAGATTAGCAAGTCGTTAGCATGATTGTAGTATGACTAGCAAGTCGCTAGCATGATTTTAGCACGACTAGCAAGTCGCTAGCATGATTTTAGCACGACTAGCAAGTCGCTAGCATGATTTTAGCACGACTAGCAAGTCGCTAGCATGATTTTAGCATGACTAGCAAGTTGCTAGCATGATTTTAGCATTATTTTAACATGACTAGCAAGTCGCTAGCATTATTTTAGCATGACTAGCAAATCGCTAGCATGATTTTACCAAAACTAGCAAGTCGCTAGCATAATTTTAGCAAGACTAGCAAGTCGCTAGCATGATTTTAGCAAGACTAGCAAGTCGCTAGCATGATTTTAGCAAGACTAGCAAGTCGTTAGCATGATTTTTAGCATGACTAGCAAGTCACTAGCATGATTTTAGCACGACTAGCAAGTCGCTAGCATGATTTTAGCATTACTAGCAAGTCGCTAGCATGATTTTAGCACGACTAGCAAGTCGCTAGCATGATTTTAGCATTATTTAGCATGACTAGCAAGTCGCTAGCATGAATTTAGCATGACTAGCAAGTCGCTAGCATGATTTTAGCATTATTTAGCAATGACTAGCAAGTCGCTAGCATGAATTTAACATGACTAGCAAGTCGCTAGCATGATTTTAGCATTATTTAGCAATGACTAGCAAGTCGCTAGCATGATTTTAACATTACTAGGAAGTCGCTAGCATGATTTTAGCAGATAGATAGATAGATAGATAGATAGATAGATAGATAGATAGATAGATAGATAGATAAGGTTTGAAGATAGATAGATAGATAGATAGATAGATAGATAGATAGATAGATAGATAGATAGATAGATAGATAGATAGATAGATAGATAGATAGATAGATAGATAGATAGATAGATAGATAGATAGATAGATAGATAGATAGATAGATAGATAGATAGATAAGGTTTGAAGATAGATAGATAGATAGATAGATAGATAGATAGATAGATAGATAGATAGATAGATAGATAGATAGATAGATAGATAGATAGATAGATAGATAGATAGATAGATAGATAAGGTTTGAAGATAGATAGATAGATAGATAGATAGATAGATAGATGATAGATAGATAGATAGATAGATAGATAAGGTTTGAAGATAGATAGATAGATAGATAGATAGATAGATAGATAGATAGATAGATAGATAGATAGATAGATAGATAGATAGATAGATAGATAGATAGATAGATAGATAGATAGATAGCTTAAAGCTTAATTGAGTATCAATGGCTTCAAGCAGTTTACATTACACGTAGTTCAAACAGACATGGACTTTTGGTCAATGAAAGTCTATGGGACCTTTTTATGATTTTTAATATTAATTTTTAAGAAAACCATAACTCAAAACAGTCTGAAAAGATATAGCAATCTAAGTTAGAACAGTATGAAGATCTGACCCGAGTTTGGAGTATGTAGCTTGAACGGTCTAGGAGGAGTAGGTGTCTAAATATTTTCCGCTCAGAAAAAGAAGAAGAAGAAGAAGAAGAATAAGTTTAAATACGCCTTATTCAGCCCGCCGCCATTTTGAATCGAAAACGAGGCTGTGAGGGATAGCAGTCCAGCAGCGCCCACTGTGGCATATTGTTGCGTACCGGGACGTAGATTGTTTAGTCATAAAAATAAAGAGAAAATATAATTTCACTAATTTCCACAGGACAAAGAACTTCAGAAAATGTGTATTATTAAAGTTCGACAGGACATAGGACCTAACTTTCAGGTAACAACATTGCATTTATTTAAGAAAATGACTGTGGAAACTAGCCGGTTGGCTAATTGCTAATTTATAATGTGAGCATGTTTATCTTCCTTTAAAAGTTTACGCAGAGCTAAAATGTTATGTTTTACTACAACAACTAAACTAAATATCTACATTTTGTATAGATTACAAAGAACACAAGAGTGTGCTCCTAACATTTTACTCAGGATTGTTTTTCAAAAACACTGACTGGAATTAGGAAGCTTAAGGAGGGTTCAGCTCCGTCTGTGTTTACCTGAACTCAAAGACCTCACGAAAAGAAAACCTTGCGATCGTAAATGAAAAAGATATTATTTTTATGATGTTTTAAAAATTAACATGCTTAATAGTTTGTGTTAAGAGCCTGCAGTTAGATCGTAAGCCTCTTTCAGAGAACATGTTAAGTCATACAAAAAACAGTGGGTAGAAAGTTTATTTTTATGCAAAGCGATCAAAAGATAACATTTATTAATTAGTTTGCCGTGTAGAGTTTGGGGTCAACCCCTTTTAAAATCGCAAAATGATATTCAGAACATTATTTTTTGTTTCTGTTTTGCTTTAGACAAGGAAAACATCATGTTTATCGTAATTTCATAATAAAGGTCGGGAAGACGCTTATGACCTAGCTGCAGACTCTTAACACAAACCATTAAGCATTTTAATCTATATAACATCATTTGAAAAACTCTGTATAAGCGTTTAAAGGAAGATAAACATGCTCACATTAGAAATTAGCAGTCTTTCCACAGTCATTTTCTTAAATAAATGCAATATTGTTACCTGAAAGTTAGGTTATATGTCCTGTCGAACAATCCACGTTTTCTGGAGTTCTTTGTCCTGTGGAAAAATGTGAAATGACGTATTATTTTACGGTTATACAATCTACATACCGGTACGCAACAATACGCCACAGTGGGCGCTGCTGGACTGCTATCCCTCACAGCCTCGTTTTCGATTCAAAATGGCGGCTGGCTGAATAAGGCGTATAGGATTTCAGTAAGTTGGCTTTCCCAAGCCAACTTAATAATTTAGGTAACAGGACAGTATGTTTATAATGATGCTCACAACCACCATTACAATATTATCAAATATACAGAAAAGAAAAAAGGGACGCATGCTTTTGATCATTTCATTGCCTTCAGAAGATCCAGATGTGGCAATATCCAGTTAAAAATGTAGAATTTTCCCATTTTTTTTATACTATATAATACTATATTTTCAGTGTTTTAGGTAGTTAAAAAATATATATATTTTGCAATTAGATTAATGTGCAGAACACTTTGCTAAATAATCTAATGTATTTAATAGTTAATTTTAATGCATATTTGTATATAATGTCCTGGGAACATAAATGGCACCCATTCGGTGGAATGGCCCTTTAACATTAAAACCTTTTATGATTTTGGTGAACAGAAGTTTGTTTTTTAACACTACAACTGCAAGCCAACATGACAATGTCTGAATCTGTTTGACTCAACTTTGGCCTTAGGCTATGACTGGCTGGTGTCATTTCAATCAAAATAAAAGTTTCTGAATATCTGTTTAAAATGACAAGCAATTGACCTTGTGCACTGATACATGGAAAACCACTTAAACAGTCAAGAACTATAAAGTGTGACTGTTCAGTAACATGCCTGGAGGCTGTCAGGAGCTTCTGAAGTATTAAAATACAGGGGTGTGTCAACCACGTGAGGAATAGTAACATAGGCCCAGTTTAATTACGAGTTCAGTAACACGTGAAGGCTTTGTCGTTGATAGTTTTGCCATAGAAACACTTAATTCAGTTTGAGTAGAATGTCACGTGTTCTCATCTCGGAATTATGACACTTGCGTGAACGCAGAAATACCCCTGGGTCAGCCCAGCCTCCTTATTAAGATGACATTTTTTGGCTTTAAAAGTTTAAAGCCTTGTTTTACTACAGTAGCTGACTCGAAAAGTTGCATTGACTACTTGAGCTTATAAGCTACAAATCTAAAATGCAGTGTGATCACATGTTTTGACCCAATATGGTTAAAAGTGAACACGCTCAAATCATTTTAGACCTTGTTTACAACCATCTTTAGCATTGTCCACCAACTAAAACATCTTACAATGTCTAAACGAGGCCATAGCCATCTCATAAAAGAGGGAATAAATATTTTTCTTAACAAGGTATTCTTGTGTTCTAGACAAATGATTTTTATCTGGCTAAAGCATAAACATCTGGAGCTGTATGTATAAAGCTGCTCAGAGTAAAATTTTAGTCTTAAGTTTTTTTTTTTCCTCGGCCACTACTATATGGCAGTTCATTGACTTTCCAACTGACCGTCAAACCATGCTGCAAAAACAAGCCACTTTTATGAGGATTGTGGGCTTTCTTGGAGTTATATTGGAGCAGTTGATGGAACTCATTTTCACATCATTGCTCCAACTGTAAACAAGCAGATATACCAATAGAAAAGGATTTTAAAACATCAATAATTGTTAGTGATAATTTTGCACAATGCAAAGCATTTAAAAAAATACATTGAAATATTAAATAGTGTCTTAATCAAATTATTTTATTGTAGTTTTATTAAATGATTGGCGTAGTGCTTCTGTGACTTCACATGAGCAAGCTTACTATTGGCTTTTTCAGAGGTCAAAGGGCAGCCATTTTGGGTTGACATCATTGTAGTCCTTAGGTACACTTAACACTTAAGTGTCACCACAGTCAACACTTAAGAATCGGTCTTAGACTTTATTGTAAGCTGCTTTTAGCTTCTTTATAAAAAAGTCAGAGGACATGCGCAGATGTTTATCACACATTTCAAGATGTCAAAAATGTTGTCATGTTGCAAAAAGTACAAATGTACGGTGTACGCACCGTTCATTTACATGTACACATATGGCCGTAAGCAAAACAAACAATGCGTTATCACATGCGCGGCAAATTGCAAATCAGTGGTGTACGATACCGGGAGAAGTGGGTATATGCTTCATTTGTGAATTTCGTTTTGAACTTTCTATTTGAATGCATTCATTTACTGGATCCTTGAACTGACATGTTTACAGGGGTTCACTGGTTTAAGAAATTTCTGATTGTAAAAATCTGCTTCGTTTTATTTGTAAGGTATTGTTTTCATATGTACTGATTCAGATTACTGGGGTGCGGGAGACGGAGCGGGCGCAAGTGCATTAGGCGCAATCATCAAATACATTTCAAAGCAAGCCGGTGCCACGGTCCTGACTGCATCATCACTGTCTTTATTGGGTGTTTTTAGCGAATATTTACATTTATTCACATATGACTGGATGTGGTGGACTGCCATGATTTTGGCGAATGCAGGACACTACTGAATAATGCGTATCAGAGGGGATTTAAAAAGTGGGTATACGCAAAGCAGCCTGATAAAGAAGTGGGTAAACACTGTATAACGTTACCTGCGTATACCCTCCACTACACCACCGTTGCAAATTGCCTTAACTGGTCTTTTAACTGGTTTCTAACATGCAGTCAAATGTATATGACATAAAAATATATTTTGTAATATCATGCAATCAGTGCTATCTGCTAGCAAACTTTAGCAATTTTTTTGCAAACGTTTATTTACAAAACAACACCAAAAACACAAACATAGGATTGAAGGTAATATACATATAATGAAACATTGTCATAAAAATGCTTATTAAAGGCAAAAATTACTTGCAATTTGGGGTCTGCTTGCTCGAGTGAGCAGCCATGTTGTAAATTTATCTTAGCCCTTCGTTTGAAGTGAGGTCCCGAAAAATCTTCATTTGGAGGGCTATCTAGCCCTTCCCCTTCCCCCTCCCCTTCCCCCTACCCCTCCAACCAAAAGAGAAATGAGACACCCCTACCCCTTCACATGAGCGTGCCAAACGGAGGGGTAGGGCAAAGTGTAGGGGTAAGGGGTAGAATTGGGATTGAGCCTAAGACTATTCTTAAGAACATTTCTGAGAAGTTTTATACACACGGGCCCTGTTCCGAATATATGGTTTTATATAGCATTCTACCTCACATCTCTATGCATCAGTATCATCAAGAACTCAAATTAGCATGCTAGTCAGACATGCCTCATTTAGCAATGACTACTTTACCTCATTAATTTTTGCACCCAAAGAGATAAAGACTCCAGTCGTATCAATGGCATAAAAAGTCTATGCAAGTGAGGTTGTTATGCTAGGCTTGACTTGCAAAAATTGACTAGGTTCATTAATGTGGTTGTACAGTAAAAACATACCGAAGCTTCCTTGTTAGTCCAAAAACGGCTTTTATTGAAACCAAGCTGCCAAAATGAGTGATTTTACTCCTTTATACTACGTAATAGAGATCAATAATACATCAGCACAAGACTGCCTGCACAGACACAAATCAACAATTTCTTCACGCTCATCAACTTGATGATGATAAAGTAGGCAGCACTTCTGGTGCAAAGAAAAACGTTTTATTGTTAAACCATTATGACAAAATGTATCTATAGTTACTGAAGGCATGAGAGAATGAAACACTTCATATGTTTCAAGCCAACATAAAGGATTTAGCATGCATTATTTTGTAAAAATAAAATAAAATAATGTGAACACAATCAAATGAATTCAAATGCATTTGAATAATAAACTGATGTGTGATCACTATTGGCATATTGTTGGTCATGTTAAAGCCCTCATTATTATTCCTTATAACCTAAATCCTCATCTGAGAAGTATATCATTAGTTTAATTTGCATTATGAAATTTATCATCTTAGATCCCCCTCTATTTGGGCATGTCTTTGAGTTAGAGTTTGTTCCTACTAATCAAAGTGATTGAATGCAGACCAGAAAAAATATATGAATAAAATAAATATTATATATATGTCACAAGGATGGTCTGAGACGAGAGGATCCATATGCAGCATTTAATTGTACAGGCAAACAAACACAAAGGGGCAGGCAGAAATCGTAGTCAAACACAGGCAGAATGGTCGGGGCAGGCAGCGAGAATCAAACACGGGAAGGAGTCCAGGAATCAAAACACGGGAAAACAAACACGGAAAGAAACGCTCAAAAATGCAGCTGGGGCAATACAAGACTTTGCGAAGAAGCTGTGTGTGTGAGTGGTTTATGAACAGTCAGTGTGATGAGAAACAGATGCGTGCAGCAATCAGTGCAGTGGGTCACGAGGAGCAGGTGTGAGCAGTGATTGGTGCAGTGGCTTGTGGGGGATGAAGTCCATGATGTGTAGTGCAAGAGTTTGTGATGACAGGACGACGGAGGCTCAAATCGTGACTATATATATATATATATATATATATATATATTATGGCTTATAATCCAATCCATAACATACATGGCCACTAAGTATACTTTATTTGATAGATGCAGATTAAAAAGTTTCATCTTTCATGTTAAGTTTGTGCACTCTCACTCTCTAGAGGTTATAACTCATTAAAATGTATTTGTATTTATTTACTAGTTGCGGGTCGCATTTAGCCCCTTTAAACAAGCACTCATTCCAACCTCAAGTCGCAAGAGGCTGCACAGTCTTTGCACTGTGAGGGTGTTACAGATGCAAAGACTGATCTGATCTGCTTGTTTTGGAAGCTATAATTATTCAATTTGATCTGATTGTTTTGGAAGAAATGGATCAGCATTGGATGAAATATGTGATTGTTGTTGTTTATGAGGTACATGGGTTAAGTTTGCCTCATGGCATTTGAGCTCACTCTACTAGAAGTGTTGTTTTGTCTTTGGTACATTTTTAGAGGACACTGGTGTGGTGGTTGAATGGGTCTCTTAGATTATAGAAATTGGATTTTGACATTCATCTGTTCAATGGTATATTCTGTTTCAGTACATAATCCTCACAGGCTGAAAAACTGGCAGATACTTTGTAGTATGCCATTGTGGAAAGGTGTCCCCACAGCATAAGCTACTGACATAGCACTATGTGAACCTATTGTGACGAGTCGGCTGCCTCCCCCCTAATTATTATCATCACCCTATCCCTGAATCGCCGTCTTTCACCAGGCTCCCGACAGGAGTGGGTGTGTGAGAGAGGAGAGAGGGGCGCCGAAACAGGTAGGTCTGGCGGTGTGTGATGAGGCGCACCTGAACTGAATGGAGCCTCACCACTGCCGCTGTTTAAATGCCCAGGGATCCGGAGAAAAAGATGGCGGCGTGAGAAGTCATAAAGTTTTCTGCTCCGCACATTTCTTATTACCTACGCCTTATTTATCACTTATTGAGTGACATAGTTTGAGAATACTGTTTGCGAACCTTAATAAAACAACATGCTGAGAAACAATACAAAAAAAACAAAAAACGCTGATATTACTGAGGATACTGATGATACGCAGAGCGGGGATGGCGCGGTCTCGGGCCAGGGAGATATCAGAGAACTCCTTGGCGGTATTAGATGGGAGGTAGCCGCACTTAGAGTGGAGATCCTTGCAGAACTTAAATGCTAGAGCAAGAACAGAAACTGATAGATGTGGGGGAATCCCTTACCGACGTAGATTGCCGTGTCACGGCCCTAGAGTCTACGTGCTCAGCGCTGTCGAAAGATAACAAAAAACTGAGGGCCAAACTAGATGATTTGGAAAATCGGTCCAGGAGGAACAACATCCGTGTGATCGGCATTCCCGAAGGCTCCGAGGGATCTCGTCCTTCTGCATTTATTGAAACACTGTTACTCGAGGTATTCGGGGAGCAAAGCTTCGCCAAAAAGCCTGAGGTGGACAGGGCTCACCGTTCCCTAGCACCCCCGCCGAAACCTAATCAAGCCCCCAGACCGTTCATCATTCAAATGCATCACTACCAGATGAGGGAACTGATTCTCCGTCTGGCAAGGGAAAAGGGACAGGTGTTATACAAAGGAGCGCGTATACACTTCTACCCGGATGTCAGCGCTAAGGTCGCGAAGCGGAGAGCGGCCTTTAATCAGGCTAAGGCCCAATTGAGAGGAGCGGGCATTGAATTCGGCTTGCTTTTCCCTGCACGCCTACGGATCAATCCTGATGGAACAAAACATTTTTTTGATTGTCCGCAATGAGCTCTGGAATTTGTGAGGGGAATTTTCCCCCCTTCCGCGAGTGAGTAGGATACACATTACGGCAAAGAACGTGTCTCTATTCTTGCTTCATACAGCTCTCCGCTGAAGTCGGGGAACCTTATGATTCGAAAGGACGGAGAACTGAAGAGACTAATTTAGGTTTGGTCTAATCCACACTCTTTGATTTAAAATAAAAATGTCACTTGTTTCTGCTATCCGTATTTAGTTCCAATGGAGCAGGAAAACAAGCTGGTGAGTTATGGTTCTTAGTATACCAGCGGATGTTTGTTCAAGGTTGTTAATGTCGTTTGCGACAAGGGTGGTGGTGAGGGTACAATTGCAATTACAATTTTTTTTTTCTTTTTCTCTTCTCTCAGTTTTTGTTATGTATTGATCTGTTGATCGGAGTCAAGATGCTTGTGTGGCTTGTTATAATGAAACCTGTATTTTTTCGTTGTTCATTTACAGTTATTTCTTGATAACATGTCCAAGTTTAATAAATGTGACGTTAATTTCATAACGTAGAATGTGAAAGGCATGAACAATGTTATTAAAAGAAGTAAAATTTTCTTATTTACGGCAATTAAACGCAGACATTATTTTTCTGCAAGAAACCCATATTCTTAACTCAGATATAATTAAACTTAGGCGGAGTTGGGGAGGACAGGTTTTTCATTCGAGCTTTAAAGCAAAAGGCAGAGGTACGGCTATTCTCATCAGGAAAAACATTTCTTTTACTAGCGAAAACTGTATTAGTGACACCTATGGTCGCTATGTGATTGTTGTAGACCGCCTGCTGAACAAACAAGTTATTCTCGTTAATATTTATGCCCCAATTCATTAATTATCTAACCAATGAGATTAAGATTTATCTAGAGTTAAATGACACGCACAATATATCTAGATCTATATTATGGGAGGCATTGAAACCATATCTGCGTGACAAAATAATCTCTTTCTCTTCTTATGTTAAAAAGCAAGAACTTTCTAAGCTCAGGTATATTTCTGAAGCTATCAATAAGCTGGATGAACAGTATGCCATCACTCCTTGTCCTCGCTTATATAAAGAAAGAATAAGTCTTCAGTCTGAATATAACTTGCTGTCAACTTCACATGAAGAAAAGAGGTTGTTAAAAACTCAGCATACATTTTATGAATTTGGGGATAAAGCCAGCAAATTACTGGCTTTCCAATCTCGTCAATTAAATAATTCAAAGAAAATAACTCACATTGAAGCCCCATCTGGATCTATGGCATATACTTTTCAAGATATTAATGAGAGCTTTGTTCATTTTTACTCTTCCCTATACACTTCAGAGTATCCTAATGATCCTGCAATTTTAGACTGCTTTTTAAAAAAAAAAATAGATTTACCAACTATAAATCTTGACCTTAACTCTGATCTGGGCAGACATATGGTTGAATCAGAGGTTGCTGAGGCCACTGCAGCAATGCAGAGCAGTAAGGTTCCGGGACCAGACAGGTTCCCGATAGAGTTTTACAAGAAGTTTGCAACCTTACTGGGGCCACTTCTTGTAGCAGTTTATAAGTCCTTCTATACAGGAACTCTCCCCTCAACACCCACGCAGGCCTCAATCTCCCTTCTGCCAAAGGAAGGCAAAGATCCTACTTTGTGTGAATCATATAGGCCAATCGCGATTCTGAATGTGGATTTTAAAATTTTATCTAAAATGATCGCATTACGCCTAGAACACATTCTTCCTACTATTATCTCAAATGACCAAACAGGATTTATTTGAGGTTGTAACCCCTTTAATAATTTGCAACGTCTATATAATGTAATGTATACAAATTCTTCCCCAGGCGAACATGAAGCAGTCATATCCCTTGACGCTGAAAAGACGTTGGATAGAGTAGAGTGGGAATACCTCTTTTACACTCTTAAACAGTTTGGATTTCTGGCAGATTTAATTTCATGGGTCATATTGTTATTTGCTTCTCCGGTCGCTTCAGTGTGCACAAACAATGTATACTCTGAATATTTCCCTTTACACCGGGGCACCAGGCAAGGGTGCCCCCTCTCTCATTGGTTATTTGCGATATCAATTAAACCATTGGCTGCTGCACTCCGTCAATCCTCTGACTTTAAAGGTATCATACAGCATGGTATAGAGAATAAAATTTCATTATATGCAGATGACGTTTTGCTTTATGTATCAAACTCAACCTCCTCAAAACCTCAAATTATTTCATTACTAAAGGAGTTTGGCAATTTTTCTGGCTATAAGCTAAACATGAATAAAAGTGAGTTTTTTTTTCCATCACTCCAACCTCCCATAGAGACTCTTCTCTTATCCCCTTTAGAGTAGTTTGTGACGGTTTCAAATACTTAGGTGTACAAGTCACTAGGTCATTTAATAACTTGTTTAAATCCAATTTTTGTCCACTACTGGATCGATGTAAAAAAGACTTTGCAAAATGGTCCTCTTTGCCCTTGTCTTTAGCAGGTCGTGCTAATCTAATTAAGATGTCTGTTTTACAATGGTTTCTGTATTTATTTTCCAATATACCCATTTTTATCAGGAAGAATTTTTTCACTAAGCTGGATAGTCTAATTACATCCTTTTTGTGGGGTAATAAGACCCCTTGCATTAGGAAGTCTTTTTTACAGAGACTTAAATGTCACGGAGGGATGGCACTTCCTAATTTTTTATTTTATTACTGGGCAAGTAACATTCAGAAAATAATCTATTGGTTATCTAATGTAGGTCCCCAAAATACTATTTTGTGGGTACAACTGGAACAATCATGTTCTAATTTCAAACTTAGCTCCCTAGTTTGCACGTCACTCCCTCTGGTGGGAAAAAGTTATGTCTCCTTCCCTAATCTTGTATTGACTCACACTTTAAAAATGTGGGCCCAATTTAGAAGATATTTTGGTTTACAGTCAGCTTCCATTTTGGGTCCTATTGTCTCTAACTGTTTATTTCCACCATCTTACATGGATTCAGCTTTTTGTGTTTGGGAGGAGAGGGGGATTAGGCTTCTAAAAAATTTATATTTAGAGAATACTTTCTGCTCTTTTGAAGATCTTAGTCATCATTTTGCTTTATCTAGATTTCATTTTTTTAGATATTTGCAGATAAGGAGTTTTATTAAGAAGGTTTTTGTCTCCTTCCCAAGTTTGCCTCCTACATCACCTATTGAGAAATTGCTCGACTTAAGCCGAGTTCAGACTGCACGATTTTCAAAGCAATCGCGTCACAGATGTTTCCACACTGCATGACTATCTGGGGTAGCATTCCGTCACTGCTGTGTTCACACTGCACGATGGATCGGCGACAGGGGGTTTCACACTGCATGACTTTACAATAGGATATTATTATTAAAAAAAATGGTAGCCCGCAAGAAGCTTGTCATACAATTGCATGTGCACTCATTTGCAGCGAATAGAAAATAAGCCGAAGCTATTGTTGATATTGTGGTCTATACCTTCGTAACTCCTCCCCCACCTTCCCGCTGGCCTGGATGTTGCTGTCTCATTGGCTGTAGGTAATCGCCGATGTGATTTTCAGTCAGATCACCTTTCACACGGCATGATTTTGAATCGCCGACAGGTCCAGATATTTAGCATGCCAAATATCTCACGGGTGTCTGCGACACGTCGGCGATTCTCTCAGATCGCGTCTTTGATAGTTCACACTGTGTGATTGTCACTCGCGTGAACGAGCACCGATTTGCCTATGATTTCGAGCATTTGTCGGCGATTTCTCAAAACCTGTCGGCGAGTCAAAATCGGGGCTAAAATCATGCAGTCTGAACTCGGCATTAGACCCACACGGCAGGGGACTCATTTCAAGTATATACTCTATTATAATATCTATAGATCCACAAAACCTGGATTATATTCTTAAAGCTTGGCAAAATGATTTGGGCAGAGAATTTACAGATGAAGAATGGGAAGATGCTTTAAAACAGGTGCATTCCTCCTCGCCATGTGCGAGGCATGGCTTAGTTCAATTTAAGGTTCTCCATAGGCTTCATTTTACTAACTCCAAACTAGCCAAGATTTACCCAAATGTTAGCCCTATATGTGGTAGGTGTTCACAAACACCTGCTACCACTGCTCATATGTTCTGGTTGTGTCCCAAGCTAGAGGAGTTTTGGAAGGGGATCTTTAAATCATATAAACAGATATACGGCATCCAGATTGACCCTGATCCCTTGATGGGCATTTTTGGTGTGGTGCCTGAGGGTATAGATCTCAGGAATGATATACATTCTGTTATTGCCTTCACTACACTACTAGCAAGGCGCTTAATATTATTTAAGTGGAAAAGAGCAGACCCTCCAACACATGGTGGTTGGATGAAAGAAGTAATGTCTTACATTCAATTGGAAAAGATTAAATATACGATTCGATGTTCGAAACGTAAGTTTCGAGACAAATGGTCCCCCTTTATTAAATACTTTGAAGAACTTCCTGGCCTTTAAGATGGAGTAGTCATCCTCAACCTCTCCGTGTTTTCATAATTATCTCCCTTTTTCTTTCCTTTTTCCTTTCTTAAAGTTTAATATTTATTCAAATATTTAGGTTTGTGTATATATTTATGTATGTATATCTGTGTCTATTACCAATAATTCTAGTTCTTTTATGATTATTATTAATATTTATTTATTTATTCATTTACTGTGAAGCTGTACCTGTTCTGCAATCTGTTTTTTTTTTTTTTTTTTTTTTGTCTGTTGCCATGCCTTTTGCGTTAAATGACAATTTATGGACTGAACAAATATGGGACACTTTATTCCTTAACCGCACCCGTGATAAGGCTAACATGCCAGGTTGCAGGGCCGTTTATACCGGCAAGCCAAGAAGGACGAAGCCGCTGGAAGAAGCCACCGCTCCTCGCGCCCTGGACCCAAAAGGGGAGCGCGTGGGGCCGTCCGAGTCCACCCCTTACTTGGACCCTTCCTTTTCAAACACTGCCCCTCCTTCACGATATCCCTAGCATGACAAGAACACCAGATCCCCTGTTCATTTTGGAAACTTTTTCCCCTTTTTGGACATTTTATGTTTATTTTATGTTTAATAAAACCTCTCCAAGGCCTGACACCACAACCACTCTGTCTGTTGTTTGCTCCTCCCACCACGCTATATAAAGGAAAGTTTCTGTTATGTATGTAACCCTGGTTCTATAAAGAAGGAGATGCTGCTCAGCTCTGCCATACTCCTTTGTTACTGCTATGAATCCTACATAGAAAATTCGGAAGTGCGTGTCTTTTTAATTCACTGGTGATATGGCATCTCTGAAGGGGGCACTTGCACCATCAGTTAATAATTTTGCAATGAATCCTACTCAGGGAACGTCTAGGTTACTTAGGTAACCCACGTTCCCTGAACACATATAGGAACTTGCTAGAGAGACCTATCACCTCTGAGCTAAAGAGAAAAAGCCAATGGGAATTGGCGAGTGAGATTTGCATGCACAGCCACTCCCCCGTACATACGGGTATATAAGATGGCGGCGTGCACTCACTCATTTAGGTTTTTTTTGCTGAAGAGCCGAGCCGGAGCCCAGCGTACAGCACAGCTCAGGACTGTGGCAAGGGGATGTAACGTCTCCGTTCACCTCCTTCAGGGAACGTGGGTTACCTACGTAACCTAGACGTTCCCATTCAGTCGTTTACTACGACGTTACATATGGGAACTGACCCATTGAAAATGCCACAATCCTGAAGCCGCATTACGCATGAGGACCAAATGCTGGCAGGCAAGCGTGTCAGAACAAATGGGCTCAACACGTAACCTGCCCGACGCCCTGTAGGTCGGACAGGGGCCCACCAGGGGTGCCAGTTACTTTGGAACTGAAGCAGATCGTCGGGGGGGTGGAGCACATGTGGTTAGGCATGTGGAATAGCGGGAAATTACATCTATTCTGGCTATAGACATATGAGAGAACACGGTCTCGTGATGACCATGGATACTGAGACATAGTGCCACAACCGGCTGTGCGAAGGAGACCCAGCTGGCACACAGACCAGACTACTCCGTCTAGTCCAGACTGCGGGGCATGGAGGAGCCAGAGTTCACACAGGGGGGAACAACTGGAAAAACGGCGCACGGATCCGTGAGGAGTGGCGCAGCAAGTTGACGGGAGAGTTTGCTCTTCTCTTGGTTGACCTGAAGCCCCAGATGGCTGAGGTGCTGATGCACCAGGTCCCTGTGTTAGCACAACAGATCTCGCGAGTGAGCTATGAGGAGCCAGTCATCGAGATAGTTGAGGATGCGGATGCCCTTCCGCCAAAGAGGGGTCAGGGCACCCTCTGCGACCTTTGTGAAGGCACGGGGAGATAGGGACAGGCCAAATGGGAGGACTTTGTACTGATAAGCCCGACCCTCGAAAGCAAACCGAAGAAACGGTCTGTGTCGAGGGAGAATCGAGACAAGTACGCGTCCTTCAGGTCGATGGCTGCAAACCAATCCTGGTGACGAATGCATGAAAGAATGTGCTCAGGGACTGGCTCGATCGTGTCCTTCACGCAGGACAGAGGCGTCCGCACGCAGGCAGGACAGAGGCATCCGAGTCCGAGCGGACAGTTGTGAAGAGGATGCCCTTGAACCTGGGTGGACGCCTGGCAAACTGAATCGCATAGCCGAGACGTACCATCCGGATCAACCACCAAGACGGGCTGAGGAGCTCTAACCAGGCCCCAGCCGACGTGCTAGTGGGATCAACTGGACGTTGACCGACGTGACCACGGTGGGGCAGCCCAGGGGGGGAAGGGAGAAGGGACTGGTCCCAGAAGAAGGAGAGTTCTGGAGAAAAGTCAGGCTGCACGGGACAGCGCTTACCTTCATCCCTGGTTCCCGCGCTGGCGATTGGAGGCTCCGAGACTGAATCCGAGGAGGCGCAGCGTCGCTCAGGAACAGATCCCAGGGCCTTAGGCCCAGAGATTTTGGAAATTGCTCTTTATGTGAAAAGGTGGCAGTTGAGTGCACAGGAGCTCCCGGCCCTCCTCCGGATCGCCCGTGTCAGGGATGCTTTGCAGCGCGGCGGGTGTTTTTCGACCCCCAGAAACCAATCGTCCAGCCTTGAGAGATCGGGCGAAGGCGCCTTGGGCCTTAGGATCCCCTTGGCGGCCCAGAAGAGCATAGCCGACAGTTCGGGGTCTGCCTCGGACGGGGCAGCAACCGCGAACGGGTGCTGTCCAGCCAGGGCTTCCTACTCTGCTGCCGATCACTCCCCCACTGATGCTGCGATGGACATCCTGTCCTCCTCGGGTGCCCCAAAGGAGACGCTAGGTCCGCCAGGCGGGGGAGCAGTCTGCTCTGGAAACACCACGGGGCTACGTGGTAACACGGAAGTCCATGGGGTTTTACCCGGCGGAGCATTCCGAACGGTTACCGTGAGGTCCCCCAAGTGCCTAGCCAAGGCAGCCAAGAAGCCTTTACGGCTCGCCGAACTGACCCGGGTAGACGTCGAGGGGAGGGGGAGGGGGGAGCTCAGCGTAGCCATGGTCATGCGTAAGGCAGCGATCGTGGCCATTGAGGGAGGTGAGGAAGCTACCGCACCAAGAAGTACAAGGTCGGAAAGACATCCCGTAGAATATCTCTCAACGACCGTGTAGAAATTTGCTCTTTTATGAAGCAGCGGCACAACTGTGCACTCAGGTGGCTCGCTGGAAAGTGAAAATCCTTTAAAAAGGCTCGCAGGCTGATCGGCTGGTGGTGGTGGTGGCAGTGGCGGCGGTGGAAACTCCTCCCACACAGCGGTGCAGCAGCAACAACAGCAGCGGGTAATAGAGAGTGTTGTTTCTCAGTAGTATTTTTAGATCAAAGCAAAAAGAGGCGAGGCTCTGAAGCAGAAAATTCTGAATGAGTGAACGCACGCCGCCATCTTATATACCCGTATGTACGGGGGAGTGGCTGTGCATGCAAATCTCACTCGCCAATTCCCATTGTTTTTTTCTCTTTAGCTCAGAGGTGATAGGTCTCTCTAGCGAGTTCCCCTATGTAACATCGTAGTAAACGACTGAAGGGGAACCAGGTTTACATACATAACTCAGACAGCCTCCATTACTTTTTAATTACATTTACATTTCAGGACATAATAAAAAAAAATTATAATGACATTATGAAAGAAATTATCTAGTCCTTAAAATGTGGAAAATAAATCCTCAGATAAACATCACATAACATATCACACAGTGTCATTATTTATTTAAAGGTGCCATAGAATGCATTTATACAATATTTTTAAATTGTTCTCTGATATCTACATAGAAAGTATATGGCATAGGAAAGGGCAAAAAATCTCCAGAAATGGTTTTACAGGTCCATTTACAACCCTAGGATTTGCCCCAGAATGAAATGCTCTGTTATTTGGAAGCTTCATGAATATTAATGAGCTATGCTCTGATTGGCTGTTTCATAAAGCTCAATAGCTCGCACATGGATAAAAATATACAAATTTAATTAGGAGCTCTAGCCGCTTTTAATATGCGGTTTGTTGAATCTGCCGTTTTGAATCGCGGATATATTAGTCTGATTACTGTGATGCATGTGTCCTGTGTAAAGTTACAATGCAGAGGGAGTGCTTCTTACCACACAAGTTGAGCAGCTCGTCAGTGATTCTCCAGATCTGTAAATCATTCGCCATCATCAACGCAGTTATTTCTCCATCATTCACCTTCATCAGCGCAGTCATCTCTCTGTTTATGTGGTAAGTGAAATCCTATGTATAGCAATGCAACAGGCTAGCATTAAGCTAACCGTGTCCCTTGAGTGACTCGCCTTGTTTAACTGAGGTGCTGATGTTACTGATGATTGGGCGATGTAAATGTTGGAGGCGTAACTAGGGATGCACCGATCCGTATCGGCCGATCACTTGCGCGTTTTGTCAGTAAAGCCGGTTCTGTAATCAGCGGTAAATGCCATCAGGTGCGTGATTTCACGTTGAGCCATATATACTACACACAGCCGTTGTTCACTGACGAGCTGCGCACATTCACACTGATAATGAACATTGATTTGGTAAACAACGGCTGTGTGTAGTATATACGGCTCAACGTGAAATCACGCACCTGATGGCATTTACCGCTGATTACAGAACCGGCTTTACTGACAAAACGCGCAAGCATGATCGGCCGATTCGTATCGGTGCATCCCTAGGCGTAACTATTAACGATCCCGGGGAAGTTGCGTAACAGACCTGTTATGTTGGAATTGACCTATTTTTCGGTGGTCTTTTGCAAATACTAGATTTATAAAAGAAGGAGGAAACGATGGTGTTTGAGACTCATGGTATGTCATGTCCATATACTGAACTGTTATTATTTAACTATGCCAAGGTAAATTCAGTTTTCCATTCTATGGCACCTTTAAGAAAAATACAGCCAAGAGGGAAAACCATGTGTGACAAAGTTAGGACACACTATGAGTCAATTGCCTGTAGATCCACATTAAGCAGCAATAAATTGATGCATTCATTTTCTATTTGACTTTATCAATCTCTCATATTGTTCTGGAGAAATTTAGGACCATTCTTCTTTTCAACGTTGCTCCAGTTTATTGAGGTTTGTGGGCATTTGCTTATGCACAGCTCTCACCACAGCATTTGAGTCAGGATGAGCTCTGGACTTTGACTGGGCTATTGCAAGAACTTGATTCTTTGCTTTTCAGCCATTCTGTTGTAGATTTGCCGGTGTGCTTGGGATCATTGTCCTGTTGCATGACCCAATTTTGACCCAACTTTAGATGTCGGACAGATGCCCTTACATTTGACTCTAGAATACTTTGATATACAGAGGAGTTCATGGCCAACTCAATGACTGTGAGTTGCCCAGGTCCTGTGTCTACAAAACAAGCCTAAAATTATAAGCCCTCCTCCAGCATGCTTGTCTTTTGGTATGAGGTTGTTGTGGTGATATTTGTGGTGAGATTTTCACCAAACTTGGCACTGTGCATTATGGCCAAACATCACCACTACGGTCTCGTCTGTTCAAAAGACATTATTCTAGAAGACTTATGTCTTGTTCAGATGCAACTTTGCAGACCTAAACTATGCTGCAATGTTTTTTTTGTTTTTTTTAGAAGAGGCTTTCTTCTGCCAAGCCTTCCAAACATGCCATTTTTGTCCCATATTTCTCTAATGGTATTGTTATGAACTTGATCATTTAACATGTTAACTGAGACCCGTAGAGTCTGGGGTGTAGTTCTTGAGTTGTCTGCCATTTCTCTGAGCATTACACGGTTTGACCTTGGGGTGAATTTTATGGAACATCCACTCCTGGAAGGAAAGGTGTCTGTTTTAAATGTCTTCCACTTGTCAATAAACTTCAAATTGTTTGGAAATGGTCATATTACTCTTCTAATTGCTTCTCTAAGATAATTGTTGATGTCTTACATCCTTGGCATTGTGTTAACACACACCTGAAGGCTCCAGGCCAGCGAACTGCCAAAGCTTTTGCTTTTATAGAGGCGCTCAGTTAATCAAAGGTATTTGATTAGCAGTACTTGAGTGTTATTTACCCTCTTAATTCCAATGTTAACAGTAAGGATGTCCTAACTTTGCCACACACGGCTTTTCCATTTTGGCTTTATTTTTGTTCAATAAATAATGACACTGTGCAATTTGTCATGTGTTGTTGTTTTAAGAGCAGCCAAGGACCATTTTTTTATGATGTCCTGAAACGGAAATAATGTCTTTTTCACATGACTGTATATATATTTATAAAACGGTTAGTTCCATTCCTCAATTCTGATTGGTCAGCAGCTGTGTCGTATTCATGATACGGCACTGCTATGACCGCTTCACTCAACGGTTTTGTGTATCATTGAACCCCCTTAGCAACCACCCTTGGCAACGTAAACACAGCTGCAGCAGTTAGGGACTACTTTTTACAGCGGAAGGCAGTTTATGAAAACGTACAACTTAATATATATAAATTAATATATATTTTTGATTTTAATATTTTTATTGTGTGGTAACCGTTTTATAAAAGCAATAAGGTACTTGAGGCCGTGCTGTATCATGAATAAATCACGGCTGAAGGGGTTGCAGGCACTCCGCTTCGCGCCATGCCTAACAACGCCCTTCAGACTTAAATATACATTAGGGCCGGGACTCGATTAAAAAAATTAATCTAATTGATTAGAGGCTTTGTAATTAATAAATCGAAATTAATTGCATTTTAATTGCATATAAATATTTGACCTGAGAACAGTGAGAAGTAAGTTTTTTTTTCATATGGATTTTTAGTATACCATTGAATAATGACTGAATACATAAGCTTAAGCAACAAAATATTGTTTATTTTTGTTCAACCAAGTCCAACAGACCAGTGCAATATTGCCATTAAGTGTAGCAATAGGCTCGATGTGCTACGGTGATATGCGAATTCCTTGTTGCATAGCTTGCACACAACCATGCTCTTATCAACGCTTCCATACATTCGTTTTTTATAACAAAATTTCCCATCCACAGGGCCAACCAAAGCAGTCTCATCAGCTTCTTTGTCCATGTTCACTGTGGTTTGTTTTTGTCTGAACGCTAGTTGGTGCTGTAGTATAATCGGTCTGCCGAAACTCAT